>NC_138075.1:0-7500 GCF_964212035.1 Myotis nattereri
CCCCCCTCCCCCTAACCCTAACCCCTAACCCTAACCCTAACCCTACCCCTAACCCTAACCCTAACCCTAACCCCTAACCCTACCCCTAACCCTAACCCTAACCCTACCCTAACCCTAACCCTAACCCTAACCCTAACCCTAACCCTAACCCTAACCCTAACCCTAACCCTAACCCTAACCCTAACCCTAACCCTAACCCTACCCCTAACCCCCTAACCCTAACCCTAACCCTAACCCTCCCTAACCCTAACCCTAACCCTAACCCTAACCCTAACCCTAACCCTAACCCTACCCTAACCCTAACCCTAACCCTAACCCTAACCTAATCCCTACCCTAACCCTAACCCTAACCCTACCCCTAACCCTAACCCTAACCCTAACCCTAACCCTAACCCTAACCCTAACCCTAACCCTAACCCTAACCCTAACCCTAACCCTAACCCTAACCCTAACCCTAACCCTAACCCTAACCCTAACCCTAACCCTAACCCTAACCCTAACCCTAACCCTAACCCTAACCCTAACCCTAACCCTAACCCTAACCCTAACCCTAACCCTAACCCTAACCCTAACCCTAACCCTAACCCTAACCCTAACCCTAACCCTAACCCTAACCCTAACCCTAACCCTAACCCTAACCCTAACCCTAACCCTAACCCTAACCCTAACCCTAACCCTAACCCTAACCCTAACCCTAACCCTAACCCTAACCCTAACCCTAACCCTAACCCTACCCTAACCCTAACCCTAACCCTAACCCTAACCCTAACCCTAACCCTAACCCTAACCCTAACCCTAACCCTAACCCTAACCCTAACCCTAACCCTAACCCTAACCCTAACCCTAACCCTAACCCTAACCCGAACCCTAACCCTAACCCTAACCCTAACCCTAACCCTAACCCTAACCCTAACCCTAACCCTAACCCTAACCCTAACCCTAACCCTAACCCTAACCCTAACCCCTAACCCTAACCCTAACCCTAACCCTAACCCTAACCCTAACCCTAACCCTAACCCTAACCCTAACCCTAACCCTAACCCTAACCCTAACCCTAACCCTAACCCTAACCCTAACCCTAACCCTAACCCTAACCCTAACCCTAACCCTAACCCTAACCCTAACCCTAACCCTAACCCTAACCCTAACCCTAACCCTACCCTAACCCTAACCCTAACCCTAACCCTAACCCTAACCCTAACCCTAACCCTAACCCTAACCCTAACCCTAACCCTAACCCTAACCCTAACCCTAACCCTAACCCTAACCCTAACCCTAACCCTAACCCTAACCCTAACCCTAACCCTAACCCTAACCCTAACCCTAACCCTAACCCTAACCCTAACCCTAACCCTAACCCTAACCCTAACCCTAACCCTAACCCTAACCCTAACCCTAACCCTAACCCTAACCCTAACCCTAACCCTAACCCTAACCCTAACCCTAACCCTAACCCTAACCCTAACCCTAACCCTAACCCTAACCCTAACCCTAACCCTAACCCTAACCCTAACCCTAACCCTAACCCTAACCCTAACCCTAACCCTAACCCTAACCCTAACCCTAACCCTAACCCTAACCCTAACCCTAACCCTAACCCTAACCCTAACCCTAACCCTAACCCTAACCCTAACCTAACCCTAACCCTAACCCTAACCCTAACCCTAACCCTAACCCTAACCCTAACCCTAACCCTAACCCTAACCCTAACCCTAACCCTAACCCTAACCCTAACCCTAACCCTAACCCTAACCCTAACCCTAACCCTAACCCTAACCCTAACCCTAACCCTAACCCTAACCCTAACCCTAACCCTAACCCTAACCCTAACCCTAACCCTAACCCTAACCCTAACCCTAACCCTAACCCTAACCCTAACCCTAACCCTAACCCTAACCCTAACCCTAACCCTAACCCTAACCCTAACCCTAACCCTAACCCTAACCCTAACCCTAACCCTAACCCTAACCCTAACCCTAAACCCTAACCCTAACCCTAACCCTAACCCTAACCCTAACCCTAACCCTAACCCTAACCCTAACCCTAACCCTAACCCTAAACCCTAACCCTAACCCTAACCCTAACCCTAACCCTAACCCTAACCCTAACCCTAACCCTAACCCTAACCCTAACCCTAACCCTAACCCTAACCCTAACCCTAACCCTAACCCTAACCCTAACCCTAACCCTAACCCTAACCCTAACCCTAACCCTAACCCTAACCCTAACCCTAACCCTAACCCTAACCCTAACCCTAACCCTAACCCTAACCCTAACCCTAACCCTAACCCTAACCCTAACCCTAACCCTAACCCTAACCCTAACCCTAACCCTAACCCTAACCCTAACCCTAACCCTAACCCTAACCCTAACCCTAACCCTAACCCTAACCCTAACCCTAACCCTAACCCTAACCCTAACCCTAACCCTAACCCTAACCCTAACCCTAACCCTAACCCTAACCCTAACCCTAACCCTAACCCTAACCCTAACCCTAACCCTAACCCTAACCCTAACCCTAACCCTAACCCTAACCCTAACCCTAACCCTAACCCTAACCCTAACCCTAACCCTAACCCTAACCCTAACCCTAACCCTAACCCTAACCCTAACCCTAACCCTAACCCTAACCCTAACCCTAACCCTAACCCTAACCCTAACCCTAACCCTAACCCTAACCCTAACCCTAACCCTAACCCTAACCCTAACCCTAACCCTAACCCTAACCCTAACCCTAACCCTAACCCTAACCCTAACCCTAACCCTAACCCTAACCCTAACCCTAACCCTAACCCTAACCCTAACCCTAACCCTAACCCTAACCCTAACCCTAACCCTAACCCTAACCCTAACCCTAACCCTAACCCTAACCCTAACCCTAACCCTAACCCTAACCCTAACCCTAACCCTAACCCTAACCCTAACCCTAACCCTAACCCTAACCCTAACCCTAACCCTAACCCTAACCCTAACCCTAACCCTAACCCTAACCCTAACCCTAACCCTAACCCTAACCCTAACCCTAACCCTAACCCTAACCCTAACCTAACCCTAACCCTAACCCTAACCCTAACCCTAACCCTAACCCTAACCCTAACCCTAACCCTAACCCTAACCCTAACCCTAACCCTAACCCTAACCCTAACCCTAACCCTAACCCTAACCCTAACCCTAACCCTAACCCTAACCCTAACCCTAACCCTAACCCTAACCCTAACCCTAACCCTAACCCTAACCCTAACCCTAACCCTAACCCTAACCCTAACCCTAACCCTAACCCTAACCCTAACCCTAACCCTAACCCTAACCCTAACCCTAACCCTAACCCTAACCCTAACCCTAACCCTAACCCTAACCCTAACCCTAACCCTAACCCTAACCCTAACCCTAACCCTAACCCTAACCCTAACCCTAACCCTAACCCTAACCCTAACCCTAACCCTAACCCTAACCCTAACCCTAACCCTAACCCTAACCCTAACCCTAACCCTAACCCTAACCCTAACCCTAACCCTAACCCTAACCCTAACCCTAACCCTAACCCTAACCCTAACCCTAAACCCTAACCCTAACCCTAACCCTAACCCTAACCCTAACCCTAACCCTAACCCTAACCCTAACCCTAACCCTAACCCTAACCCTAACCCTAACCCTAACCCTAACCCTAACCCTAACCCTAACCCTAACCCTAACCCTAACCCTAACCCTAACCCTAACCCTAACCCTAACCCTAACCCTAACCCTAACCCTAACCCTAACCCTAACCCTAACCCTAACCCTAACCCTAACCCTAACCCTAACCCTAACCCTAACCCTAACCCTAACCCTAACCCTAACCCTAACCCTAACCCTAACCCTAACCCTAACCCTAACCCTAACCCTAACCCTAACCCTAACCCTAACCCTAACCCTAACCCTAACCCTAACCCTAACCCTAACCCTAACCCTAACCCTAACCCTAACCCTAACCCTAACCCTAACCCTAACCCTAACCCTAACCCTAACCCTAACCCTAACCCTAACCCTAACCCTAACCCTAACCCTAACCCTAACCCTAACCCTAACCCTAACCCTAACCCTAACCCTAACCCTAACCCTAACCCTAACCCTAACCCTAACCCTAACCCTAACCCTAACCCTAACCCTAACCCTAACCCTAACCCTAACCCTAACCCTAACCCTAACCCTAACCCTAACCCTAACCCTAACCCTAACCCTAACCCTAACCCTAACCCTAACCCTAACCTAACCCTAACCCTAACCCTAACCCTAACCCTAACCCTAACCCTACCCTAACCCTAACCCTAACCCTAACCCTAACCCTAACCCTAACCCTAACCCTAACCCTAACCCTAACCCTAACCCTAACCCTAACCCTAACCCTAACCCTAACCCTAACCCTAACCCTAACCCTAACCCTAACCCTAACCCTAACCCTAACCCTAACCCTAACCCTAACCCTAACCCTAACCCTAACCCTAACCCTAACCCTAACCCTAACCCTAACCCTAACCCTAACCCTAACCCTAACCCTAACCCTAACCCTAACCCTAACCCTAACCCTAACCCTAACCCTAACCCTAACCCTAACCCTAACCCTAACCCTAACCCTAACCCTAACCCTAACCCTAACCCTAACCCTAACCCTAACCCTAACCCTAACCCTAACCCTAACCCTAACCCTAACCCTAACCCTAACCCTAACCCTAACCCTAACCCTAACCCTAACCCTAACCCTAACCCTAACCCTAACCCTAACCCTAACCCTAACCCTAACCCTAACCCTAACCCTAACCCTAACCCTAACCCTAACCCTAACCCTAACCCTAACCCTAACCCTAACCCTAACCCTAACCCTAACCCTAACCCTAACCCTAACCCTAACCCTAACCCTAACCCTAACCCTAACCCTAACCCTAACCCTAACCCTAACCCTAACCCTAACCCTAACCCTAACCCTAACCCTAACCCTAACCCTAACCCTAACCCTAACCCTAACCCTAACCCTAACCCTAACCCTAACCCTAACCCTAACCCTAACCCTAACCCTAACCCTAACCCTAACCCTAACCCTAACCCTAACCCTAACCCTAACCCTAACCCTAACCCTAACCTAACCCTAACCCTAACCCTAACCCTAACCCTAACCCTAACCCTAACCCTAACCCTAACCCTAACCCTAACCCTAACCCTAACCCTAACCCTAACCCTAACCCCTAACCCTAACCCTAACCCTAACCCTAACCCTAACCCTAACCCTAACCCTAACCCTAACCCTAACCCTAACCCCTAACCCTAACCCTAACCCTAACCCTAACCCTAACCCTAACCCTAACCCTAACCCTAACCCTAACCCTAACCCTAACCCTAACCCTAACCCTAACCCTAACCCTAACCCTAACCCTAACCCTAACCCTAACCCTAACCCTAACCCTAACCCTAACCCTAACCCTAACCCTAACCCTAACCCTAACCCTAACCCTAACCCTAACCCTAACCCTAACCCTAACCCTAACCCTAACCCTAACCCTAACCCTAACCCTAACCCTAACCCTAACCCTAACCCTAACCCTAACCCTAACCCTAACCCTAACCCTAACCCTAACCCTAACCCTAACCCTAACCCTAACCCTAACCCTAACCCTAACCCTAACCCTAACCCTAACCCTAACCCTAACCCTAACCCTAACCCTAACCCTAACCCTAACCCTAACCCTAACCCTAACCCTAACCCTAACCCTAACCCTAACCCTAACCCTAACCCTAACCCTAACCCTAACCCTAACCCTAACCCTAACCCTAACCCTAACCCTAACCCTAACCCTAACCCTAACCCTAACCCTAACCCTAACCCTAACCCTAACCCTAACCCTAACCCTAACCCTAACCCTAACCCTAACCCTAACCCTAACCCTAACCCTAACCCTAACCCTAACCCTAACCCTAACCTAACCCTAACCCTAACCCTAACCCTAACCCTAACCCTAACCCTAACCCTAACCCTAACCCTAACCCTAACCCTAACCCTAACCCTAACCCTAACCCTAACCCTAACCCTAACCCTAACCCTAACCCTAACCCTAACCCTAACCCCTAACCCTAACCCTAACCCTAACCCTAACCCTAACCCTAACCCTAACCCTAACCCTAACCCTAACCCTAACCCTAACCCTAACCCTAACCCTAACCCTAACCCTAACCCTAACCCTAACCCTAACCCTAACCCTAACCCTAACCCTAACCCTAACCCTAACCCTAACCCTAACCCTAACCCTAACCCTAACCCTAACCCTAACCCTAACCCTAACCCTAACCCTAACCCTACCCTAACCCTAACCCTAACCCTAACCCTAACCCTAACCCTAACCCTAACCCTAACCCTAACCCTAACCCTAACCCTAACCCTAACCCTAACCCTAACCCTAACCCTAACCCTAACCCTAACCCTAACCCTAACCCTAACCCTAACCCTAACCCTAACCCTAACCCTAACCCTAACCCTAACCCTAACCCTAACCCTAACCCTAACCCTAACCCTAACCCTAACCCTAACCCTAAACCCTAACCCTAACCCTAACCCTAACCCTAACCCTAACCCTAACCCTAACCCTAACCCTAACCCTAACCCTAACCCTAACCCTAACCCTAACCCTAACCCTAACCCTAACCCTAACCCTAACCCTAACCCTAACCCTAACCCTAACCCTAACCCTAACCCTAACCCTAACCCTAACCCTAACCCTAACCCTAACCCTAACCCTAACCCTAACCCTACCCTAACCCTAACCCTAACCCTAACCCTAACCCTAACCCTAACCCTAACCCTAACCCTAACCCTAACCCTAACCCTAACCCTAACCCTAACCCTAACCCTAACCCTAACCCTAACCCTAACCCTAACCCTAACCCTAACCCTAACCCTAACCCTAACCCTAACCCTAACCCTAACCCTAACCCTAACCCTAACCCTAACCCTAACCCTAACCCTAACCCTAACCCTAACCCTAACCCTAACCCTAACCCTAACCCTAACCCTAACCCTAACCCTAACCCTAACCCTAACCCTAACCCTAACCCTAACCCTAACCCTAACCCTAACCCTAACCCTAACCCTAACCCTAACCCTAACCCTAACCCTAACCCTAACCCTAACCCTAACCCTAACCCTAACCCTAACCCTAACCCTAACCCTAACCCTAACCCTAACCCTAACCCTAACCCTAACCCTAACCCTAACCCTAACCCTAACCCTAACCCTAACCCTAACCCTAACCCTAACCCTAACCCTAACCCTAACCCTAACCCTAACCCTAACCCTAACCCTAACCCTAACCCTAACCCTAACCCTAACCCTAACCCTAACCCTAACCCTAACCCTAACCCTAACCCTAACCCTAACCCTAACCCTAACCCTAACCCTAACCCTAACCCTAACCCCTAACCCTAACCCTAACCCTAACCCTAACCCTAACCCTAACCCTAACCCTAACCCTAACCCTA
>NC_138075.1:10000-112500 GCF_964212035.1 Myotis nattereri
CGGCAACCAATCACCAGTAACCTGGTAACCGGTAACCAGGCAACCGGTAACCAGGTAACCGGTAACGAGGTAACTGGTAAGTGGTAACCAGTTACGTGGTAACCTGGTAACCGGCAACTTGGTAACCTGGTAACCGGTAACCGGTAACCTGGTAACAAGTACCCTGGAAACTCGTTGCCTGGTAATTGGTACCCTGGTAACTGGAAACCTGGTAACTGGTAAGTAGGAAGTGGCAACTGGCAATCAGTAACCGCTAAACCTGGTGGGCAGTAACTGGAAAACAGGTAATCAGTAACTGCTCAGTTGTAAGCAGCAACCCAGGAAGCGAAAACGGAATAAGGAGCAAAGTGTGAAGTAGTAGCAACCTGTAAGTGGCAACCGGTTAACAGGTAAGCAGTAACCGGAAACTGGTGAGTACACACCGGTAAGCAGTAATCCATTAGTGCTTATCAGTCACATACTCCCTGGCAACCATTAACCTGGCCGCGGCCAAGCTGGCACTGCCAACTGTCTTGCAGGTGCAGGTCACCGGAGTAACGGGTAACAGGCAACCGTTTTTGCAGTGTTCAGGAACCAGAACACAGGAACAGGTAAGCTGGTGCAGGCCTACCCGCCATCCCTCCCTCCCTCCCTCCCTCCCTCCCTCCCTCCCTCCCTCCCTCCCTCTCTCTCTCCTTCCCTGCATGCCTGACTGCCTGCCTTCCTGCCTTCCTTCCTTCCTTCCTTCCTTCCTTCCTTCCTTCCTTCCTTCCAGCTTTCCTTCCTCTCTCCCCCTTCTCCCTCCCCCCTCCCCCTGTATGTCGCCTCTGCAACAGCCATCTAACCTGAGTAGGGAATGAAAGCATTAGCAGGCACCAAGCAACAGTGACATGGAATGCAAAGCCAGCAACATGTGCACCCAGTACCCCTTGGCCTACAGGAAGCAATTGCAGAACGCACAGGGAGCAAAAGGGAAGCATAGCATGGCAACAGCAGCAGACAGCATCCACGGCCCCTTCTACCAACACTGCAATCTGCAAAGGCCGACCTGTGCTGTCACGCCAGCACACAGCAACTGCAGCGATGCACAGCAGACAGCACAGCGAAAGCAGCAGGCAAGCACTGCATGCAAGGCAGCAATGCAAACTGAGGGAAGCCCTGGACGGGATGAAGGGGACGACTTAGGCGTGCAAACCTCTCAGTGCAAAGGAATCCAACAGGGCCACCTGAGCAGCATGCTGCGCAGCGCAATCGGCAGGCATGCATGCACACACACAGCGCACCGCCCACACACCGCCAGCACTGTCAGACAGGGGCCTCCACACAACAAGGACACAGGGGAGGGCGGAAGTACCTTGTGCACCGCCGCACAACAGTTCGCGCCAATGCAGTCATTGCAAAGACAGGTAAGGAAGGTGCTTCTCTTCAGACAAACTCGTCACCATGAAAGACAAACCGAGTCCAGCAGAAGCACCCCAGCCAGGAACATGAAAGTGCTGGTGAAACCTGGCCCTGGCAAGCAGGGAACACCTTCCACACAGTCTGCTTCGTAGGAACTGCAGAGGGGAAACCCTGGCAAAAGCAGAAACAGAAAACACGTGGGTGTAGCCGTTGACAGACACCCAGAGAAATGCAGCTGCAGACAGGGAACACCGAGCACATGCTCAGGTTCCATGGCCTGAACACATTGCACGCAGATACCAGGGGACTGGGCACAGGGAGTCTCCGACAGCTCAGTCGCAGCCATGACCTGGGCATGGCAGCCTGGAGGACTGTGGGTGATGGGCAGTGAACCCATGTAGCAACCACCATCAGCTCGAGGCGTCATTCTCAAGCCGCAGTCTGCTGTGCAGACACGACAGAAGTGACAGCACTGAACAAGGCTCCACAGCAAACAGTAGCCAAGTCCGCTTGGGCCTTCCTGCAGCAGCAGTAGCCCTGCGCTCACGGCAGGAAAGCAATCACACCATCACAGGACAACAGCACTGACAACCAGGAATGCCGACTCCGGAACCACCATGCAGGCTACAGGCCGTGGTGCATGGCCACAGGGAGGTCACCATGTGGCATGGCCGAGCACACTGTGGGCAGGAAATGAGACGAACCAGCACAGGAACTGTCACAGTGGAAGCGACAGCAGAGCCAGCACAGTTGCAAAGCCTCTGGTACATGGCACACGTTGATGACGCGCATAAGCCAAGATGGCCAAGCACAGAGAGAACCACGACTGACCCAAAATGCACCGAACCTTGGAAACAGAGGCAACACAGTGGAGCTGAAGCAGAGACACCTCCCATGACATGTCATTGATCAGGACATCACTGACTGCACTGGGAAAGGCACACCGGACACCGGCCACAAGCACATACGTGGAACTGGCGAGCAAAGCAGCAAACCGCACACAGTACTTCACCGGGAAACCCTGGGGGGTCACGTGACCCACGGAAGTGGAAGCACAGAAAGGACACACAGCCCTTTGGCTGTTAGACCCAGAAATGGCTGCACCATCACCCAGCTATCAGTGGAAGGCAAGGATTCAGGCAGCAGTCAGACCGTACCACACAGAAATAAGGACTGAAGAACCGAAATAACAAAGGACACGCCCTTCCTGAGTTCTTTCTCTCCCTCACATCAGGCGGGAGGAGCCCCAAAATTGTCACTGCAGACATAGAGAGACTCCCACCAGTGAGTCTTGGGAATCTGGGCCGTGATCAATGGGACATGCGTGGGACGCCTTTCAAGCACACAGTCACATCAGGGAGCAGGGAGGAGGCAGGCCCATCCATCCCTCAGGGAAGGCACAGATGGCCATGCTTGATGTCATCGGCCTGCCAAGGGGAAATCCCATGGAGCCTCATGCCTGTGCACAGGGGGAGCACATAGTAGGTAAACTGGGTGGGGCTGCAGAAGCGTTTCCAAACCACCCACGGGAAGCACGGCAGACATACCTCTGGCCGTGAATTCTTTTCGAACCCAACATACACTACCCATGTGTTCGTGGGAACCCCCAGCCTGCGAGCTCTGCAGGACAAGTGGCCTGGATGGGAGCACGGGCACAGAACGGACAAGCGCTCGTCGTGCAAGAACGCACCATGGCATGCAATCATGCCAGGCACGCCACGCAGACCTCCCTAAGAGAAACAGTGCCAGTCAACGCTGAAATCGGTGAGACACGGCTTAGTCTTGGAGGGGACCGTAGGCAATGTGGCAGCACTGTACCGCATGGTATGGTAACGAGCATGACACATAGGAGCTGAAGGCACTGCAATCTTTAGAAACGGAAGTGGAACTTGCATCTGGCAGCAAGTGAGTGGTGTACGGATGATGCTGGCATGGGACGGCCATTAAGAGTGGGAAGTGGCGTCGGTGATGGCAGGTCTCCACTGAGAATGGGCACCATGAGAACACCGTGCGGAAAACCCTGCAATGGACCTGCCAGGAACACCGCTGTTGGAAACACAGCCATCACTGGCAGCACCACCAATGCAATGGGAAACCCCAATGTCCTGTGCAAACAGTGAGCACAACCACAGATAAAAGTAGCAATCTGTAAACATCGTCATTGGAGATTTTCCCACAGACAGGAATGATGGCACCCATACGGAGAATCCCAGGTCTTTCTCCATCATGGTCAGCACACTGACTAAGCACAGAGTAGTGCAGCGCCCCACCCGTTCCAGAAGATCACAGTGCTTCAGCAGACGTTGTCGTGAAGGGTTAATTTCCCATGGAAGGGATCCGTGGCAGCACACCCTCAGGAATGGCACACCAGGAAATGAACTGCACAGGGTGCGCAGTCATCCTGCCCTTGGGAATTGTCAGCGGCAAATGAGCTGTCTGTGATGGCAAGTGTGCACCCATCAATGCACTGGGAGGCCCCACCGTCAAAGTGGAGGCATTCACACAGCCTGAGGACGGGAAGGCTGCCACCACTCCCAGACGTGGCCTGTCCCCACGCGACACTAGCCTCCCGTGGAAATGGCTGCTTGCAGGTGCAGTCTGCAGCAGCACCATGAGCTCTGAGGACGCTCAGGAAATCGCCAGGACCACACTGCAGTCCAGCAGGGATCTTCCTCAGGAAACCCACCGCAGTCACACACATGGTGGGATGCAAGGTCGCTCACCGTGAGTCTCAGCAGCACATGACGTCCACCTGGAAACTACATGCACCGCATCGCAAGGGAAATGAGGCAAACACTCTGCAAGTGCTGTCAGTGCTTCTGTGGAGTACAGGCAGGCAGCATCGTAAGGGCAAGGACTGGAGCAGGCATGGACAGCAGCACTGCGGTAGAGATGCAGCACCTCCTTTGCAGGGCCTCTGCCCTCTTTCCAGGGCTGCCACACCATGCTTCTTGCTTTGCAACAGTTTTCCACAGGCTGACGTATTCCTTGCATGCACTCGTCAGCAGCCACCTTGAATCCACCATGGTGCTGCCGCCATGGACGGGGAAAGCAGCACCTTCTGCACTTCTCAGGTAAGGGATTCCCTCTCAAGGCTCAGAAATGCCATGAACAGTGCCAGCAATCGAATGGGCAGGGCAACCGAGAACAACAGGAAGGAGGGGAAAACAGTGCAAGGGGAACATGAGGGGACAGTGAAGCTGCAGCACACACACACACAGGCAGCAGGACAAGTCTTGGAACGCCAAGCACCGCCATGACACGGGAAACCAGCACCCACTGGGAAACATGAGCAAGCATGAGGAGAAGACCCATTCTGCATTCTGCGGCACACACTGATGGCAACACCATCAGAACGGTGACGGGCGTTCAAGGAACCACAGGGCAGGGCACATGCACACACTGCCCTCCTAAGCACTGCCGTGGTCTGAGAGCAAAGTCACCGTGAGCGCTGTCCGTCTCAGCGCTGTAATGGGTCCTGCCGCATCATCACTGTGCCTCGACACAACTCACCAGGAACAGGAAAGGATGGCAGACATAGGAGAATGCCAGACAGGCATGCGCCACTCAACACACAGTCACGGCTGAACTGCACAGCACAGTGCAGCCAGTGCTGCAAAGCACACACCACGTCTGCAGGGGCAGAAGCGCTGGCAAAGGCCAGCACCACAGCAGCCAGCAAATACCTCCGAGCAGGACAGCAAGCAAAGCAGGCAGGAAGGCAGCATTGCAGCCTGAAAGCGGCACAGCAATGCACAGCACAGGCCAGGACACCGCAGAAAGAGTGCACGGCAGTGGCAGCACGTACCCTTCCTGGCAGGCGCTGAGAACCCATTCGCCGAGGTGGAGGAGAGACGTTGCCGCTTCCCCGGGAGATGTGCGCAGAGCTGCCCTCACACATCCCTGTGGAGAATTGGGAAATCAGTGAGTGATGGAAGTGCGTCATGAGGGAATTCCCCGCAAGAGCCCTCACAGCCACCAGGGAAGAAATCTACTGAGAGCACGGAGCTACGCAGGACCCTCAGGCAAGAGCACACGGGCAGAAAAGAAGTGATGGGAAGTGCACAGCAAGGAAGACCACAAAAGGAAGGGGCACAGGGGCCACAGCAGCAGGCCGCAGTCAAGCAGCGCAAACACGCAGACAAATCCCAAGGCACAAACAGCACAGCAAACACAGCGCGCTAACTGAAGGACCACATCCCGAAAGCACACTCCAATCGGGCAAAAGAACAGACAGACGACTGCCACAGCCTGCAGGCAACCGCAGCCAGACTCAGAAGAAGCAGCAGCCTCAACAGCACATGTCAGTGACAGACACCAAACCTGAGGAGGAGGGCCGCCGTGAGGGGCCATGCTCCCAGGGGAGCTTGGCACCCAATGAAAGAGACTGACGAATGGATAAATAGCCAACACAGTCTGAGCCCGTGCCTCTCTGCATGTCTCCCTGTGTCTCCGTGTGTCTCCCTGTCTCTCTCCCTCCCTCCCTCCCTCCCTCCCTCCCTCCCTCCCTCCAAACCTCCCTAACCCTAACCCCCCCCCCAAAACCCCCAAGCCTCCAAAGCTGCACTGCTCCCCCTAACCCTGCACTGCTCCGCCTAACCCACCCTGAAGCACACATCACACACCAGAAGGAGGCGGGAAAAGTAAGCATAGAAACCGCAGGGAAGGACAGATGGGAAGCGCGCGGAAGCATCCAAGCACAAAAGCACAGTCAAGGAACAGCTGCCAACAGTGATGGAGCCGGCAGAAGGGAGTGAGCAGTTGCGGCAGGACATAGGTAGGAACAAAGCAGTGAGCAGACATCAATGTTGGGCACCAACAAGCAGCACAAAACCACAACTGCATCTCAAGGGGCACAGCGAGAGAAACAATCAGCACCTGCAAAGAAGGCTCCACAGCGCACACAGCCATTCAAGGGCAGGCAGCACCCACCAAGCCTTCCTAGAAGGCGCAAAAGCAAAGGCCGAACCTCATGGAAACACACGGGGAGGGGCAGCAGGGAAACACACGCATTCGAATAAGAGCAAGCTCTCCACGGTCGCTGCCCACACTGTCAAAGGTTTCCGCACAGGAAATACAAGGTCAGACATAATGCCAGCAGAGACAGAGGCTCACAGCAGGAGCAGAAGGCAGGGAACACGTCCTGGAAGGCCTGAAAGGAAGCCTGAGTCAGCACTCTGAGAAGTCTTTTCTGAACTGTGCTGCACTTCCCAGAATACCCACAAGATGGCAGCAAAGGATCACGAACGAAGTGGCGCGCACCTCACAGTGCACAGAGAAAGGATTGCCGACCCATCCTGAGGCTGGGCACAGCAGACACGGACAATCTGGAGCCGGAAGCATGAAAGCCATGCTGACTGGAAACTGCTGGCATATCCCGTCGGGGAAGCAGCATGGAAAGCTGCAGTAGACAGCAGGAAGGAGGAAACCAAAGTGACGTGCGAAAGTTATCCTAGCACAGCAGGATGCAACGCAGGAAACCATGCAAAGCGGTGCCCCAGCAAGCCACGGCTGACATGACTGCATTGGCCAGACAAGCAACGAATAGAGAGACCACAAAGCAGACGGTAAAACAGAGCAGACAATGCACAAGGGCTGCAGACGCCAAAAAGGCAGAACAGACTCAGCAAAACAAGACTATCAGTGACTGAGGCTGCAGAACAGCACCCAGGCGGCACCGTGCACACAGACATGTGAGGAAAGCAGTGCCAACAGAGGCAATGGCACCCTGGACTGGGGAAACTCCCTGTATGAAAGCAGTGAGACAAGACGGGGAGATGGTCCCTGCAGCCCGCATCAAGCAGCAATGCAGCACACAATGTCAGCAGCACAGATGCCCAGCACTCATTGGCCTCCTTTCACGGAGAGTGAGGGACAGTGATGAGGCCGAAGGGAAGGTAGGTAGGTGCCCTGCACGAAAGCAGACACAGGAGGGAGGCAGAGAAAGACTCTGGCAAAGCAAGGGGAGGAAAACAGAAGGAAACCCAGCGGGGGGTCATCACTGAAAGTGCCGTCCCCTTGCTGTGACACGGACCATCACCTCCTGCACAGGGAACGAGAAACCTGCACCAGTTTGACCATCACAGGTGGCCCATCACATCTGAGCACACACTTCCTGCAAGCACAGTCCCCAAGAGGCTGTCAGGGGGCATCTCAGAAAACATGCAGCCTGGACTGCATGCGAGCCATGGCAGGCCCCACAAGAGGAAAACACGCTGTGAGCCCAACGGGAACCTGCAAAAGGGAGCAGTGCCGCCTATGGAAAACAACACAAACCAGAGAAGGACTCCCCTTGCTCAGTTAGCAGACACCGTCAGCACAGCAAAATCCAAGCTTCCGAAACTCACCGTGCATAGCCGGAATCAATGGCAGACCAGACAATAACATCAGCTGAGAAACTTGCAGGCAGGCAGGCAGGCAGGCGAACAGCCAGACAAACAAACATAAGGAAGGAAATGACGGAAGGAAGGAAGGAAGGAAGGAAGGAAGGAAGGAAGGAAGGAAGGAAGGAATGGAGGGAGGGAGAGGAAAAATGGAAGAATGGAAGGAAACCATGTCATAGGCAGCCTTGACAAAGTGCTGGAAAGAGCAATGCACCCAAAAAGGGTCACAGAGCAACACCAGCTCCCCACCGCTGCAGAAACACTGCGCCATCCCACTGACAGCCACCAGACGGCAGCAGAGGAGCAGAAGTAACACTCGGAAATGTGGAAGCGCAGCGGAGGGAAGACCTTCAGGACGACCCCCACACAGCGCACAGCAGACGCGGTGCGTTTGCAGCTAAAAGCGCACTTAGATGGCTACTTAGAGCAGTCACAGGCGAACGTCGCGAGACAGCATGGAAACATGCAGGGCAAATCATGAACCACAGAGGCCATCAGGGATCTAACAGCAACCCTGCCTGCCAAGAAGTGCCCGAGCAAGAAAGCAGGCAGACCAGTTTTTGGAACCATGACAGCAACCCCAAAGCGCAGACAGACAGAAAAACAGACAGACAGACAGACAGACACACACACACACACACACACAGCACATACGGGGGCTGCCTCACAACACAAAGGGAATCAACAATGAGCACGCACACATGGCATGTGGCCGGGAAAACCATGCAAGCATGGCAGCAGCACAAGACAATCGTAAAAGAACAGGCAATCAGGGAAGTGGGACGAGGCAGAACACAGCACAGAGCACACTGCATGACCCCTGCCCCTGAGGAGAGCCTGACAATGGTGAAGCCAGACCCATGCAGGGAATGCTCCCTCTGCCAACTGGCCGGAGGGACTGGGAGAGAACTGCAGGCCCTCACGGGAGGGAAGCACTCGGGGGAAATTCGTACTGAAGCAGCAAAGCCGAGGCACCCGTCATGAGTCCCTGTGGAGTAGCACTGGGAAGCTGTGCATCTCCACGCCAGGTGCCTGTGGCTGGCAAACCACAAGGAAGAAAGAAGCCAACACACTGTCCTCCACCTTCACTCTGGCATGATTTCAAGGAAAACAGGGAGCACGCAAACCAGCCGACATGCCCCAGAAAGGGGAGCAAAGCAGAGAGAGTGCTGTCCGGGCACACCTAGCACCTCAGCGCAAGCACCCCACCCCCCCGCTCCTCCCTCCCTGCCTCGCTCCCACGCTCTGCCCCACTCACCTCCAGCCTCACGTCCGCAGCCGCTGGAGGGAGGCCCGCCACGCGCTTGCCTCAGCCGCCAACGCACGCCCGGGGGACCGTTCCCGGAGCAGCTGAAGGCCAAAGCAAAGGAAGCGCCGAACTGCTCACAGGACAGTGCTCGCAAGGAGCCCTGAAGCAAGGCATTGTGCGCTGCAGCGGGAACAGCTCCCTCTCCTCAGGGGAGGACTGAATCCCGTGCCTCAGACACCAACCTCCCTGACAGGACCCGCTGTGTCCGGGCGGCAGAGACGGCACAGCCGTAAAGTCTCGGTCGGGGCTCCCCTGCTTCCGGTGCTTGGAGAGCCAGGAAAGGCGCGCTGAGGCACTCGGCCTTTGTCATGGAGATGCAGCTCACCTGCAGGCATGAGCTCGCGCCAGGCTCCAGCCCCCCATCCTGGCGGGAAAAGCGGAGTTGATGCCCACGCCCCTGAAATCACATCCAATAAGTCACAATGAGGACCAGTGACGTAGCTTCCTTCGGAGGAAACCTGATAAAAGCAAGGTGCGCCCTCCTCATCCCCTCTCCACACCATGGCTGCACGCATCTCTAACCACCGCCCGCTCTACCGCCCAGGGCCGACGACACAAAGTCCCGGCACAGGCGACTGCAATCATCGCAAGCACACAAGACTGAGCAGAGTCGCGGGAGAATTCCAAGGAAAGTCAAGGAAGCACCGCACGCACAGCACAGCGATCCTGGGATGCACCAGGGGGGCCCGTGAGCCCCGCTGAGAATCCGGCAAACCTGGGTAAGTGTTTCCTTACATGCAAGGGGGACCCTCCGTTGCTTTTGCACAGAATCTGGATGAAGTAGACACGCACTGTGTAAGCTGAGGGGGGGGGGGGGGGGCGGGGGGCGGCAACCGAAGGGAATTTACAGCAGGAAGAGCAATACAGAACTGCAAGGGAAGGACAGATGGCTGCGGCTGATTGGGGAAGCCCCTGTGAGGATGTCTGGCCAGAGACCCTGGACCAAGCAAAGGAGAGCTGGAGGACATGGGCCAGAAGGTAACTGCCCCGCCCCACCCTCCTGGCTGCAGAGCTCCCTAGTGTTCCTCGGGTCACAGGAACCTGTTTTGGAGACGTTGGGGGAGGGCATAGCTCCTGAGCCCAGAGAGCAAGTGATGGGGAAATGCCACGGACAATGCCTGTGGGGACTGGAACCCCACAGAGCCTCAGACAGCAACACCGAAAGCACTCTTCACAATAGCACCCTAACACAAGCCGGCTTGGCTCAGGGGAAAGAGCATCGGCCTGAGGAATGAAGGGTCCCAGGCTCAATTCCACTCAAGGGCATTGACTTCGGCTGCAGGTACATCCCCAGTGGGTGGCGTGCAGGAGGCAGCTGGTCGATGTGTCTCTGTCATCGATGTTTCTCACTCTCTATCCGTCTCCCTTCCTCTCTGCAGAAAATCAATGAAAATATGCTTAGGGGGGGAAAAAAGAAACAAAAGACAGAAAGAAAGAAAGGCCACCATCAGGCACCTGGACATCAAAACTCCCATCTCTTCCAACGTACACCCCATAAATGGGGACCGGAATGGATTAGGACCTAAAGACCCCTGTGGAGTACCAGGAAACCCTCACCTAGCGCCACACGTGGAGGAGGCAAGCCTGAGAAGCGAGTACCTGAAGTAAGTAAGAAGCCCGAAATGCTGCCCCAACTGCTCCCTGTGTGTGCTGCCAGAAATGACTGCAGCTGATTCTCACCGCACCCACCCACCCGTTTCTGGACAGGCTGGGCACCTGCTGCCCAAACACTCCCAGGCGATGCGATGGTGAAGAGGGTTAACAGTCCTGACACATATTTCTCCGGGATCCCAACAGCTGAATTGGGGAAAGAGCCACGACGAGGTACAGGGACCCAGCAATGGAACACATGCTGGAACCAGCAGCAGACAGGCATCCGCAAGGCAAGTGCTAGGCCTGCCAGCAGTTCCTGGGGAAACCTGTTGGGCTTGCAGAAATCTGCAAACACACCAGGCAAAAACCACACTCGCTACACTAGAGCCCTCTGGAAATGCACACAACAGATGACCAGTGAGGCGAGAAAATGGGCCACAGACAACAGACACTTTGCCATCCTCCAGGATCACCTTGCTGGCAGCGAAAAGTGTGCACAGGCAGGCAGTACTCAGGGATGGTGCTAACCTACTTGATTTCACAGGTACATGGGCCAACTGAGGATGACCGCAGATGTGGCAGAGAGGGACGATGCGATGGCTTCCGTGGCAATCCACTGTGACGAGGGAGAGGAGGGGCAATTGCTGAGTTGACATCCATGCGCTGCTAAGCAGGGAGGTGAGTGCCCGTGCCTGACTACAGAGGGAACCACTGCCTAGCCCTGGAGACTGAGTGGGTAGAGGTGCTGCTGCAAGAGAGAGCAGGAGTCACCATCAAGGGCAGGACACACATGAAAATGTTATGGCATTCAGGGTGCAGGGAGGCCGCAACTTTGCATGGCAGGATAAGGGGTGACGGCACAAGGAGGAGGCAGATAGAGAAAGGTGTCTTGAAGAGGAAAACCACCCAGCATCCCTGGGGTCACAGCAGAGGAATGCATGCCCCCCAAACCAGCCATGGGCTTGAGGGGAGATGGGAGGGAACCTGAGAAGCAGTGGTGAAGAGGCAGAGTTTCAATGCTCATGGCAACAGGATTGTGGAGGATCGCCAGAAAGGCAAAGTATTTCCTGGGAAGAAAGGAACAGAAAAGAGAAACAGAGGTGAGTGGTGAGGGTTGGCTCCAAAGAGATGGAGGGCTGAGCTGCAAGTATCCAGGGAGGCGGGGAGGATCATGGGTGGCTTTTAGACAGGCAGTCGCTGAGGCTGGAAAGCGGGAGATAGAGAACCGTTTCAGAAACTGCTGGGGGTGTGGGGGGGGGGGGGGGAGCCAAGAGTTGCTGCCGATAAAACAGGGTGCTAGAGCACACAAGTTACATATAACCCTAAAGGCAGACATAGTGACCAAGGCCCATCCATCCATCCATCCATCCATCCATCCATGCATCCCTTTCCACCACACAGGAATCAAGGCTCAAGGAAGCGCGACAAGGCACCTTCAGAGAAGCGGATGCGAGGCACACTGCTGCATGGCACCTTCCTTGGATGGGACGCCATGAGGCACCACTGGGCACCATCGCCCACAGCCATGGACACCAAGGGGGACAGGGACACACACGCACATCACCATCAGAGGGCAAGCCCAGGAAGCAATTAGCTGAACTGCGGCCTCCAATGCCAAGACACTGCCCTGGGCACCCTGGAGTGGAAGCACCCAAAGACTGTGCAGTAGCACTCCCAGCCTGGCCTCACACCAATCCCTTGCTGCCCACGCACCTCCCATGAAGCCCTCGGCCCAGCTTGGGCCACACTCACTTGCTTGCTTGCCCCTGTCCTTGTGGCTGTGCCCACAACCCTGTTGACTGTGGCTCCGTGACTCCATTGAACGTTGGGGACGAGACCCTGTGAGGTGGGAACTGGGGAAGAGTTAGCACAGCGGCACGAGCTGCGGGGTGGGACAGACACCGCGACATGACTCCCTCAGAAACCACTGCTGCCATGCCAGTGGTGAGGGAGGAGGTGCAGGTCACAGGGCATGAGTGGGCTGAGCAAAAACAGTGAAGGAACACCGTTGGGGGGAGGGGGTGGGGAAGGACACCAACACAGCCATTCTGTCACTGAGCAAAGCAGGCTGACATGGAATACACCAAGGGGCGAGGGGGGGGAGGCATGCTCGTTCACGCACAGGGCGGCACACAAAGATCCAGCAACACAGAAAGCCTACTGACACATGCACAGGGTGGGGGGGCAGCTATGAGACACAACACTGGTGCATGAGTCTCCCGAATCCATGATGCTCACGCTTTTGGCAGGGGGGGGCTGATGTACCACATGGGGCACACACTGCATCCCCTAGAGGTTGGACTCCACTTGACAGATTGAAGGGACATGAGGGAAACGAGGGGTGTGGGCACAGAGAAGCACACTCAGTGGGCCTCAAAACGTTGACTGGCTTTCTTTGAGGAGTGTACAGGGTCAAAGCGAACCCAAAATGGCACCAATGGGAAACTGGCATTTCTGAGAGGGAGGGCACTAGATCAGGGGGTGCACTGAGTGGGCACAGGTGCATTGTCAGGAAACGGGGGGGGGGGGGTGAACCGGACCGATTTCTGGGGGCTTGGAGACAAACAGCTAGTCCGTGTGCTGGCCAACAGCATCCAAAACGGCCAGGGTCACTGTTTTCAAGAATGGGATCGCGATTGCACTGAAGCGCAGACGACTCTGGAACCTTCAGTCACAAGCATCAGACTGGCGGTGGCACGGGGAGGGGAGCTGCTGGCGGGGAGAATGAACACAAGGGGGCGCATGCTTGCCAATACATGGGGTTAACACAGGATCCTTCCACTTACAGAGGAACAAAACATATGACACCACCGGGCGGAAAGGGAGGTTGCACTTTGCTCACTGGGCTCCACCACATTATCCATGCAAACACTGCCAGGTGTGGGCCACAGGAGGGGAAGATATTCAGGACAGTCAACGACACTTGCGTACATAAAAGTTTATTGCGGCTCCAAGAGAACCCCCAAAAGCCCCACGGACCATCCAGCGCCGAGATGGATCGGTAGCCTCAAATACAATAGGGGCGAGCAACAGGCTTCTTCAGCGGGGACCAGCAGCGTTGATTTGTGTAATCGTGGTCATGAAGCCGAGCGGCACGACCTGGCAAGCTATAACCATGAAATAACGTGCATCTCGTGTTTTCTTTCTCTCCCCACCCCCGCATGCATACCGCGGCGTTCAGACATACAGCCTTACGGCTGCGTGCAAACGGGGGCGGGGGACGGTTGCGTAGCGCACCTCAACGAGGGCCAAATGGGCCTCTAGCGGTGGCCACCAGAGAACTTGGGGGGGGGGGGAAAGCAACGATGAATTTTTTTTGGGGGGGGGGTTGTGTTTTTTTTTTTGGTTTCTTTTTTCAAAGATGGTTGCCGCTACTGGCGAGGCCTGGACAGCATGTCAGAGTCTCACCTTTCTTTTCGCCTAAAGCACATACCATTCTTTTTTCCACACAGAACGGTCATGCGATTCCCGCTTAGAAACTCCCGGCGACAGGAACTGTGGGTGGGTGGGTGGGTGGGTGGGTGGGTGGGGTGGAACTGCGGATGGGCAATGCAGACGACAAGCCCAACACATCTACCCAAGAAGCCAAACGATAACCACCTGCTGTCGGACATCGCACTTTCGCAGCGGGGAGGGGGTCGGGGGCGCCTGAGGGGTACCACCTGGCACCGCGGTTCTCGGTCATCCTCCGATGGGGGGGGGGGCATAGGCGAGGGTGGGTCTTCACTGACAGGTTTTCGTCAACTAAAAACTGCCTGGTTAACAGCCCATTCACCCCATAAACCGGTATCGGAAAAAGGACTGCCACTCATCTGGAAACAGGGCAAGAAAATGGGCACTTAACAACCAAAAACGACGAACTAAGTTTTCAGAGGGGGGGGGGGTTGTATGGAGAAATGAAGACAGTGCCCCTACCCTGGAACTCCCTGCTACACATTGACAAGACACACATTGCCTTGACACAGGAACTGCAGCAGGCATATGCTGGCACCAAACAGCATACAGTGGGGGCGGAGAGCAGGGGGGGCGGGGTGGGCAAATGTTGGACTTGTAAAGAAATTATCATGTTAAGCCCAGGTGAGTCACAAATTGCGGTAAAGAACTGGGCCAAGTGCGATTTGGACACCACAATGTACAAGGCATTCATGGATCTGCATTAAAGAGCATGAGCGGGTGTGTGCTCCCCTACTTTTACAAACCAGTTCACTTCAGTTGACACAGTGAGGGGGGGGTGCCACTTTCACAGGAATTCATGCCACCATTAAGCACAGGTGAAAATCCTGCTCCCCCTGTGCAGGCTGACCCACCCTTGACACAATAGGGCAGTGCACGACTGCGTCCTTACAACTTCGATGGACACAGGGGCAGGGGAGAACACCCTGTGGACAAAACTAGGTGCGGGAGGGGGGCAGCTGATGGGACACAGGAACAGAGGCTAGGCATGCCATACATGTCCACTGCTTCCAGCAAACCATGCCAACCACCTTCAGATCATCCATCCAAATCCTCCAAAGTCGCCTCAAGGACTTGACACCCAACGCTGCCCTTGCTCTCTCCACACAAAGGAAATCACACCACCAAAGCTCCATGCGTCACTTCAAATCCATGCCTGCCTCACACATCAGGGACCAACGACGAACCTAAACGAACCAAACCTCTACGCTTGGCGGGGGGGGGGGGGGGGGGGGGAATTAATGGATGTGCCTGCAGGACACTCAGGCGTGCCATTCAAACCATCACAAGACTGCGACTTCTGCTCCGAGACACGGGCCGGAACTGTGCCCGCAGGGGGACCAACAAACGCAACATCAAAGGGACATTACATTTCACAACCACCCACGCTCAAACACAGAACCACAAAAGCCTCCAGCCACATGCAAATCCATCTTCCGCAGGGAACACAGGGCCCGAGGACAGGAACAACCACCACAAACTCCTTTGCAATTCAACGCTTACCTTCCCAGGACATCCCCACCGGGCACTTCCGCCTCTTCCCTTGCTGATGCCGCTGCGCTCCGCTTCCCTCACGGACAAACGCAAACCTGAAAAAGCCACATTCCACACATTCAACAAACAAACACACCGACCACAAACATCCCATCCGCTTGCTCCTACGACGACACTGTTCAAACCACTCCCATGGCATCACCGACTCCGCATCAACACTCCATCCTGCCCTTCAAACCACATCCTAGGATGGGAGAAAAATGCCACATGGCA
Source organism: Myotis nattereri (assembly GCF_964212035.1). Taxonomy (NCBI): domain Eukaryota; kingdom Metazoa; phylum Chordata; class Mammalia; order Chiroptera; family Vespertilionidae; genus Myotis; species Myotis nattereri. The sequence goes on from NC_138075.1 coordinate 25,886, forward strand.
CATGACAGCTACTCCAATCGCACCCACCCATTCATGGCAAAAACCTGACATCCAACACCCACCCCATAACAGGGACTCACCCAACAGGCTCAAACACCGGCACGGCCGTGAGCTCACAAACTCCAGCCTGCACGGGCTCAGGGGCACAGCTGGGGGTGGGGGGGGGCACGGACCCTCACTCCTCTCATGGATGGGGGCCCTCACCCCCCCCCCCACAACAACACAAAAACACCTTCGCAGCCTTCCACTGGGAAGCCCATCCTTCACTCAACCACTCACACACCAACCCTTTGCCACCGTAACACATCACACCATTCCTTACCACAACGACAAACCAACCCTCCACAAAACCAGCTCCTCGCAACATGGGGGGCTGGCCTCACCTAAAACACTCTGGGGGGGGCGGGGGGAGCAAGAAAAATGCACAGCACAATGGACAGGGGGACCGTGGGACTCAAGGCACCTAACAAATGGCAAAACACCTTTTTCCGTAACAACAGCTCACCTGCCACCCGCTCACAATCAAGCAACCTTTTCAGGGCACATGCAGCCCGGCTTAGGCATTTCGGACCATTGGCCTTAGTGCAAAAAAGACAGGGACACACACTGGGGGAAGGGACGTGCCCACAACACAAACAACCCGGGGGCGCTCCCAGCTCCACAACACAATGGAACGCCAACACTCCATTTGCATAACACAAGAGAAATGCAAATAAATACCCCACAAAGGTCACGATTTACAAAGCAAAGACAGGGAAGCCCTGCATTCACGTGCAAAACAACCAAGCCCACCGGGAAGCAGGGAGGGGGGACGACCTCACAAGGCCCACGGCAAGGTCAAGCTTCCAGCCCACGACTTCCTGGGCGCAGTGATCGCGAGCCCCTTCAGCTCGCTGTGTCCAGTCGGCATTTCCAAAACACATCACTCAACTCTGGCGCCGTGTCACATACACAGATTTTTAGAGATTTGCAACCATAGGAAAACAAACACTTCTATTTCTGGTGATTTCTCTTGGTTTCTAAATACTGTAAGGCCGCTGAAACCTCCTTTCCCCCTCTTAACTAACTTTTCCAGTAAGCCCTGGTTATTGTAAGATCAAAGAGAAAAACCCCCCCTCCTCCTGTGTTTTCACTGACCTTTCCAGTAAGCTCTGGTGCCCTGCTCTGGTCATAGCATAGCTATCTTATCTCCTCCTGGGATCGGTTTGTGTAAAGACAAACCACCCTGCCCCTTAGGAAATGAGTCAACTACTAACAAAGGTCTGTCCCTGCAGGAGATGACTTAACTGTTAACCTAGTTCCCTGTTTTCCAGCCACCTGCGTGTGGTTTTTGCCTTTATAAACTCATGTTCTGCAATTGCTCAGGGCTCCAGTCAGCCAGCACTTGTCTTGTGTTGCTGTCTGCCTGAGAGCCCCTGCGCTGCGCTTGTAATAAAAATCCTCTTGCTTTTGCATCAAGTTTCGGTCTCCGCGTTTGACTTGGGGTCGTCGCCCCCTCCGTCGGACTCACCGGGGGTCTTGGAACCTTACAATACCATGAAACAAAGAAAAATCAACCACAAATACGAATTCGCACATCACCTCTCACACGCGTATAATAGCTTCACCATCACTGCACGACGGGAAACAACTCCGAGACCAGAAGGAATACCAGCCACCACCATCGGCACCCTTCACAACACACACAAAAAAGGAACCCACTCAGACCCTGGCCACTCTCCCTACCTGCCAGTCTGCACTTCTTCTGAAACACACCTCCACACTGCCTACAGCACTTTCTGACCGCCAATTCATTCTGCCATTCCAGCCGACAACAAACACGGCTTCCACGACAAAAAGGACGGACCCACCACATACTCCCCTTTCAGGCACCCGCTGCAAAGGGACACCTCTACCCGAACGGCCCACTCACATCCTGCACGGATGATCACAACAAAATCTCTCCAACACACACACACACACACACACACACACACACACACACACACACACACACATTCCTCCTCGCCGAGCTCTTGGCTCCACCTGCTGGACAACCGGGGACACGCATTCACAACTGCAGTCCTCTCACCAAAACCACATGGGCTCCTACACAGCTTCCTGACACCAAATGGACAACACGACCATGCTCTCCTCCCCCCAGGCTTCCATGCCAAGGAACACATTCACTCTCAATGACGGTGCTTTGAAAAAGAATCTTATTTCTGGAGCGTCCTACTCGCATAAAAAATGAAACAAAAAAAGACATACAAACATGCATGGACCTTTCCACACACATGGCTTCTCTTGCCCCACCTCATTTTAAACACACTCAACTTGCCCTGGCAACTTCAAACGATTCACAACATTCACAAACCAGGACACACGGATGCGTGCTCATCACATTCACACTTAGCATGGGAAAAACAACACAACCATCCTCCTGAAGCATATGCACACTTCAACAGCAATGCCTAGGCATGCCACGGGCTCAAAATAGGCACACCGAGGCATCTTTCTTTCCGCTGACGGTGCCTGCAAAGGTTGCAAATGCACATCTTTCACACAAGACACCAGCACAAGCCCATGCTGCTCGCTGCATCAGCTTCACACATACACCTGCTACAACCAACACTCTCTGCTTTCTGGAAAAACGGCACAAAAACAGCAGCTTCCACACGGTCACACATGGCTCCCTCAATCACAGCGGACCCCAGGTCACGGAGGGACTCCACAATGCTCGCCTCTCCAGGACCATGGCGGCAACAATAGCTTCTCACAATACACAAAACACTCCAACGACGGACTGCAGGCTACACCAGCGCAGACTCCTGGACAACGACTCCTTGCATCAACCATGCCTGCCCACAGGGGAACAACTCACATCCTCAACGCACCTGCTCACACCAACCCAGGGCAGCGCTCTCCACGGCCTCCCTCGGCAGGCCTGCCAGCCTGGCCACAAAAACCTCACAAGTCGACAACCGTCACTTCACTCCATTCAACCACGGAATCATGGCCCCCTGGACAGCCTCCAACACTTTCTGACATTTCTTGGGCCCCTTGTTTCCCGACACATTGGCTGGGACCTCACATTGCACCACCAAGGACACAAGCACACTGTTTGCCTACAATGGCCACAAGAGGGCAGCAGACGATCGCTAAGCTGCACCAAGGCTCTCACACGCAGCGTCTTTTCCGGATGGCCTCTCCAACCAATAGTCTTGCCAGTCCAAAGAAAAGAAAAACACTTCAAAAGGCCTCAACAAAAAAGGGCTCCTTTCGAAATCGGCGCCTTCGCATGCACAATGCCACAACAAAGCACAGAGGGAAATTCCGACCTTTCACTCCCTTCCTCGAATGCAACGGGCCCAGGCCACAACATGCACAGCCTTTTCTCTTTTCAACAACACCTCTCCGGGCCTTCTCTCGAGAAAATACTGCATTCACACCATGACCCCCTTTTGGGGGCTTCATCCTCAAACAAGCACATTTTCTTCTTCGATCTGTCACAAATCGTCCAAGGGAGGCAGAAACAACAGAAAACACACATACAAACATCCACCCCACAGAGACACATCCACAATCACTTGCATCCTGCACTCACGGGGGAGCAAAGCCCTATTCCACAAACATGCCCTTCACTAAATATCACACAAGGGAACCTGACACACGCAGCCACACACTCGAACCGATCACCGTGCCGACACACAAACATGCCTGCTTCCGACCTCACCACATTCATGGTGGCAACAGCAAGCCACCGTGCCTAGGCTCTGCCTCCACACGCACTGCAAGGGACCACGCACTTCGGGACACTCACAGGCAACTGCTACACTCCACAATGCTACTCTTCAGCCTGCACCACGTGCTGCCTCCTCAAAAGGCTGCCCACAGCAAAGCCTCACCAAGGGACACCCCACACACCTCTACCATTGGGAAACATTCACACTGCTTGCCACCTTGCCATCACCTACTTGCCCCGACCCGCGGGGCATGCAACGTGGGTAACGTGACGATTCCTGTAAGGGAATGAGAGGATAGGAGACGCGAAGAAATGGAGGCAAGACAAGATCCTGATCAAGCCTCAAACTTTATTCTTCCAGCGGCAGAATATATATTGTTTTAGGGACGGGGGGGATGGGTGGAGAAGCCTATTAGCTTATCAACAGGGTTGTAGCAGGCTCCGGTTGTGGCGGTAGTTGCTTCAGGGTATGAGATAATTATCTTTAGCTGCTGACCAAACCTCAGGACATGCGTGGTTTCTGGTAACTAGGAGTTCCTACCAGAAACTTATTGTTCTTAAGATGGCTTTGTCTATGCCAATATCTCTAATGGCTCCCAACAATTCCTCCCTTTTTCTTTATTAAGGGGCGGGCTTTAACCGACTGGGGGAGTAGGGACCTGGTTCCTCCTGTGGGATGGTGGGTTCCCACTACCAGTGGCTCTTGGTATCTTTTTGGGGTGGAGAGGTAGAGCCGATAGTTATGTATGGATACCAACCTCTATGCAAACCAGGTGTGCTCACAGGGAAATCCAGAGGAGGTCGAAGAAATTTTGTGACCTTCCCTAGCAGTGCTTTGCCGTGCACCCAGGTCGGTGCCCATGCCTTTCTCCTTCTATGGGGAGTAGGCAAGCATCCCTCTGGCGTCATGCTGTCCCCGCAGGGAGGGAGTTTTAGCAGTCATTATAATCACATTCACGGTCTAACATGGCTAGACGGTGGTAGTGTACCTGAATGGGTTTGGCCAGGATGCTATCAACCTGCTGTTTTACAAAGTCTGTTAATTTTCTAAAAGCCAAGGGGCCTAAAGCTAGGATTAGGAGAAGGCTGCTTATAAGGGGGCTGAGAGCAGGAAGCAGGTAGGGTAGGAGTCCATTTAAGCCGCTCCAAAGGGGGTTTTCGAATAATTCTCTCCATCTCTTCACTAGATCTTCTTGTAACTTCTTTATCTTGTCTCGGACGATCCCGGATTTGTTGGCATAGAAGCAGCAGCGTTCCTGTAGGGCCAAGTATATTCCTCCCTGTTCTGCTGTGAGCAAATCTAACCCTCTTCTATTTTGTAGTACTACTTCAGCTAAGGAATCTATCTGATCTTGGAGATCATTGATAGTGCCTGAGAGAGCTTGGACATCATCAATTAGCTGGTTAGATAATTTGTTATAGGTATGCAATGCTGTTCCTAAAAAAAGGTCAAGAGAGGTCAATACAGAATGCTTAAGTGCCTTTCCCAGGAGGGAAAATCCCTTTTATTAAATTTAAAATAATGTTTTTAAACAGTGTTCCCTTTCAGCTTATTTGCATATACAGAGGGATCATGGGAAGCCTTCAGTAACTTTTTAGAAGAATTTTACTTTACTTAGGATTCAATTGCTTACAAAGATTAGTAAATTTAAGTAAGTATTTTTTTTTAAAAAAAGCAAAGCAAGTAAATTTAGTATTTAGTTAATTTATGATTCACAAGGGGCAAACGCTGCACCGCTTCCAGCCTAATTTAAAATGCAGTAGTGAGGAGCTTTTAAATAAAAGACATTGCTAGTTTAAATAAAGACTTTGCTACTAATAAATCAATTCTTTCTTTTATTTGGCAGAAATTCCTTATGCAACCAAGCATATTATATTTTGAAATATTGCACTCGGGAAAAACTTCCAAATACATATCTAATTAAAACATTTTCAACACTTTTTAAACAGTTCTCAACATAATAGGATCTAGTCTTGACCATGGAATCAATTATTCTTAATTTGTTTATGATATATGCATAACTGTGGTTCTGAGAATTTAAGATATCTTTTAAAAATGTACCTACAAGCCTTTTAAGAAATATGAGTTCTATTGTCGGCCCTTATAAAGCCAACTGCTTAAAACATTGGTCTATCATACCACTGAAATTATATTAAGACCGTGATTGCTAATTTATTTAGCATTAAAGATATTTTCTTAAAAATAGTATTAAATAAATCCTCGAGGCGAGCACACTTTTTGCCCCACCCGCATTTCTGTAGTGAAGTTCCGCCTTAAAGCTCCACCCCTGAAATTCCATCCTGCCTCAGTGAGCAGACATTCCCTTTGTGATTGGCTGAGTTAGAGGGTGGGGCCTTTGCTGTTCCAAGATGGCGGCCCCCAGGGGCGCGGCAGGCCATGCGGCCAACATGGCGGCTGCCAAGTCATGCAGCCCAACATTGTGGCTGTCTAAACTGTTCTCTGACAGAAAACATGATTTCCTCATTCTCACAATAAACAAGGGAAGAGGAAACCAAAATTTCTAAAAGATAGATGACCAACATTATATTGTAGACAAGCAGAAATCCCATTAGCCGTTTATACCCTTTATAATTATCTTAACGAATATCAATCAAATTTAAACTGGTTTTTGTATTAAAAATTTCAGTTGAGATGACAAAATTAATCCTCTTTTTTAAATCAGACCAAGAAGTAACATATCTTGAATTCCTACTCATTTAAGAGAAAACATTTTATTTTTTCAAAAACAAGTTATACATTAGATATTTAATTAATTTCTCCCCGATTCAATTTGCACTTTGAACTTTCAGAGCTTACAAGTCAAATATTAGCAGTTCTTTGATTAACTACACTTTTATATATTTTTAAGAATAAACACTAAAATCTAATAATTAACTTTAAACCATATTTTTTCTGCACGGGAAAACTGAGAAGCGAACTTGTAGGTATTACAAAATGACTACTGGCGGAAAGCTGATTTCAAAGGAGCCATCTTTTGGCCGCTTGACCTTTTCTGGGAAAGTGGGCTAGCAAAAGGTGTAGCCATTGAAATGCAAATTAACATTCCTAAAGATGGCTGCTGGCGGGAATTGGATTACCTACACTCTAGGGGAAGGGCGTGTCTACCCTTCCCTCCATAAAAAAATGTATGTAGCTTTAAACTTTTTCAATGGCAAGAAAAGAGACTTTAAAAACGAAGAACAGGTTTGGCCTACCCTGGACCAATCAGATGTAAATTAACCACCTTCTGTAAGAATTTGCTACAGGCGGGAAGCAGCCCCTTTCTCCATCAGAAAGGCGTGGCTACCCTTTTTAATTAACAAAGGGCCGGTTTTTTACCGGGCTACTTAGATTAAGAAATTTTTAATAATTCTTGGGATTCGAATCCAATTATTTTCAGGCATTTACTTTAGCAAATTTTTGTAACAGAGACAATTTTACTGATTTTTCTTTTAGAGGTCTTAAAATTAGCTTTGGAGTAGCTTCATTAACATTATTATGAGAAAATACCAATCTTGTTGCTAGAATTTCTACCCTGGGTCAAATTCGCCGTTTTATTTAGGAAATAAACAGTCTTGGGTTTTATTCTGCTCATTTGTAAAGAGAGAGTCCAGCTCAAAACTCTATCTAAATGTCCAAAATCAGAACTTGCGCGCATCAGTTTCAAGCCAGGTTTTCTCTTTACACGCGAACAGAAATCCCAGACGCATTTTAAATTTTGTAAAACTTTTCAATTACGAGAAGGAGACTTTAAATTAGAATTCTGGGGAGGGGGCGTCCATATTAGATCGCCACGTGTTCCCTCTTTCCTTTCCCCACATCCTGCTTTGGGGGAAGTTTCAGCAAATGACTCAGATGGCGTATTTGTTCCCAAAGTCATGCTTAATAGAAAAACAGATTTTAAAGTTTTTTTCCTTTTTTGCTTTCCAAAGTAATAGCTAACACCCAAGGTGACCTTGGCTAGACTTTGCACTTCCCGACATGTTCTCAGGTAATTATTAAACAGAACATTAAGTAATCTCATTGCGGGAGAGCTTATTGCTCTGCGCTCTCCTGCCACCTTTGAATCTCTCCGAACCAGAGAGAGATTCGGCAGCGGGTTTTCATTTCTTATTACAGATAGATTCCAAAATACAAATTAAGATAAGAAAACACATTAAGATGACCATGGCACTATTTTTTCAGCCTGATTTTAAGGAGTACCTTTTACTATTCCAATTTCTTTATAATTTGGCCTTTTTGCACAGGTGATTCTATTAACGGCAAATTAAACATTTCAGGATTAGGACATGGAGGTGGAGGGAGCCATGAAGGCCATTTCTCCCATTTTTTTTTTCTTTCTGCTCCTCTTAAGGAGCGGAGGGTGCAAGGGGGAGGAGATTCATCCTCCTTGACCTCTCCTAAAGCCTCTAGGAAATGAAATGCCGTGTTCCACAAGGGGAAACAATTTTTGGCAAGTTCTGATTAACTTTTTGGCAAACTTTTAAGATTTAATGTACCTTTTTCAAGAAACCAAGGGTTATGTTCTATAATAACATGCAAAAACTATAAAAGATTGCCTTCTAAAATTTTAACACTTTAAACATGCAAATCAAAAGTCTATAATAAACCATGAACAAAGGTCGGTGACAAAAGTGAAAAAATTCCTTAAATCTTTCTTTCTAACCCGAAATCCTCGAGCCTTGAGGGACTCCCTGAGCCCTCTGAGAAATCCTTAAATCTTTATTTTTAACCCGAAATCCTCGCGCCTTGAGGGACTCCCTGAGCCCTCTGAGAAATCCTTAAATCTTTCTTTTTAACCCGAAATCCTCGCGCCCTGAGGGACTCCCTGAGTCCCCTGACAAATAACTCGTGAGAGCTCAAAGCCTGACCCATATTTCCGCCTCTTCCACGTAAGCCTCCGGGACATATAAACCCCGTACCAGGTCAGCCCAGGAGTCCACGAGGAGACGAACCACAAAGGAAGATCAACGAACCTCAACCTCAAAAAGAGGCCCCTGTTCACGTGTCATAGGTCGGGATGTATAAGCCCCATACCAGGAGAAACGACCACTTAGATGAAGTGAACTCAGGGTTTTCGGATGAAGATCAACCAAGGGGAACGAAACCAAGGAACAAGCCTGAGTGATTCGGAGTTCTCTCAGTCGAACTCGGGTACCCTTCACTCTTCCCCGAGACAACAAGAGAGTGCTCGAAGTGGACTAGAGGCAGGAGAATAAGGGAGGGCAATGATGAAGGATGATGCCTATCCACAATTCCAATGCGTTCACGTACCTCAACACCAGGTCTGACTCGCAGGGTGGGTGGGCCGAGCGGCGACCAAGAAAACAGGCTGACTCAAAGGGCGATCACAGTGGCGCCTAAGACGAAGTCCGGCCGGACACTTGAGTGAACGTTCCCAACAGGAACCGAAGAACGGAGGCCACGTTGGGCGCCAATTATGCCCCGACCCGCGGGGCATGCAACGTGGGCACCGTGACGATTCCTGTAAGGGAATGAGAGGATAGGAGACGCGAAGAAATGGAGGCAAGACAAGATCCTGATCAAGCCTCAAACTTTATTCTTCCAGCGGCAGAATATATATTGTTTTAGGGACGGGGGGATGGGTGGAGAAGCCTATTAGCTTATCAACAGGGTTGTAGCAGGCTCCGGTTGTGGCGGTAGTTGCTTCAGGGTATGAGATAATTATCTTTAGCTGCTGACCAAACCTCAGGACATGCGTGGTTTCTGGTAACTAGGAGTTCCTACCAGAAACTTATTGTTCTTAAGATGGCTTTGTCTATGCCAATATCTCTAATGGCTCCCAACACCTACTCTTTCTCCCGGTCACATCACCACTTCTTGACAAGGCATGGCCACGCAAATCATCCAACGACACATCTTCCTCATCAGACACAATCCAGACATGCTTTGGCATCATTCAATAAAACTTCTAAGCTGTTCTGTTATGAAAAAAAAAAAAAAAAACAAGAACAAACAACGCTGACACAAATGGACTTACATTCATGATGCGCGGGCACACAGGAAAAGGTCTCTCAAATTCTGCCTTACATCCCACACAAACTTGCCCATATTCACACTATCTTACCCTCTTTCTCTCCCCAAGAAGGGTTTTTCCGGGTCCCTGTGCAACTTCTTCAAGGGCACTAGATGCTGCCACTTGCACATCTCCACCCATCATTTGCCCTGACACCAGCACTGAAAACTTCATCTGGACAACGTTTCTTGGCCTCTCTCAAATGGGAGTCATCTGATTGTCATGATTATTGAATCCAGCAAGCATGGACAAAAACCACAAATACCAGGCTTCACATTTCAAACACCACTTTCTAGGCAACATGGATGCCTCGGGGGCTCCACAGGCTCCTGTGGACAGCCTTCACACCTCACCCTGAGGCCTTCCTGCAGGATCACGTTCCCCTCCTACAACCACCTACCGCCAGGAACACAGCTTACAAACACAAGGCAGACAACGACAGCTTCATTCCGAACTTCAACAGCACTTGCACACCAACATGCAAACTCAAAAACCTCTGCTCCTCCACACTCAAACCCACCCTGCCAACGCTCCATACAACTTTCACCTCCACAACCTCCATCTGCACTCTTGACAAACTCACAAGCTTCCAACACCCACAAATCTTTACACCCTTTCATCTGCGCTCACTTCACACCATGGCAACGACGCAGCAAAACCCCACAAACACCACAATCGGACCTGACCTCACTGACGCAACACGGCTCACGAGGACATAGGGGGACACCTCAAACACATCATTTCTACAACAGCCTTCACTCACCCTGGACAATGGGACACACAAAACCGCAAGGGACACAACAACACACAGGACACATGGACCACGTGGCTCTGCCTCCCACCTCACAAACAAAAGTCACACCAACAAACGGCACCCAAGCCACAGCGGACGCACCTGGGACACCACCACTCCGACAGGACACTCTGGCACCTCCCGCATCACACCTGGGGGGAGACGGGGGGACTCTCCTCACATCCTGAAAGCGCACACAACCTCACTCTCAGCCTCACACACAGCCAGCACTCTAACCATTTAGCCATCAGGGCCATGGACTTGGCTGGCAGACACATACTGCCTGCATTGTTTGCAGCACTCTTTCTTTAAGTGATACTCTTCCTTTTAGCCTTTCTCGTGGTCTTCCTTGGGAGTGCCCTGCCTTGGCAGTTTTTTCGGGGTGGAGGCTTGGGTCATTTCTCTGGTGGGTACAGTCCTGAGGATGTGGGCCTAGCAAGGCCTCAATGTATTGCTAAGAGTCTAAGTGTCAGTTCCTCCCCAGTGTCCTAGTGTATTGCTGTCCCATCAGGTGCTTGTCCTGACTTTCTTCCCTTCCGTAGTCAGTCCCATTCAGCCCTAACTGGAGGGAAACATACCCAGCTGGGGAAACCACCTTGCCCGGGAAGGTGGCCGTGCTCACAACACAGAGCGCTAACAAGGGGAGCACACCTGTCCAGAACAGCATGCCCTAGACGCCAGGTCCCTGGGAAGATCTGCTGTGCAGGTGTTTGTTCCCTGCAGCCACGGTGTGGAGCACCAAGGATGGCACGGCTTGTGGCAGACTTGGACTGATGCCACACCTGCCACTTGCTGTGATGATGGAAACAGGCCAGGCTTGACGCTCAAAGCAACCTTACAACAGCAGCAATGGAAACCTTGTCATCACCGTACCGTGTCGAGTCCCCAGACAGGGCCGCCTTCTGTTTGTAGTCAAGAGGTCATGCAAACAGAGACACACAGGTCAGCGAGGGAGGCTCAATGATTCACTGTGGAGGCATGAAGCAACAAGTCCCCTAGATTCCTGGTAAGGACACACCTATCAATGGATTGATTTTTGGTCTGGCACATCCAGGTTTCCCTTTCTCTCCCTCTCCCTGCCCCTCTCCCTGTGTGTCTCAGATCCACAACAAATGCAAAGTCAAGCTGCAACGTGTCCATTTTCCTCATAGCCTCCCCCCAAAACGTATCCGAGTTTATTTAGTACAACCACACAACCCTTTTCTTCCTTACTCATGGTGAGAATTATGGTTCCTCAATGTTACCACTATGTACCATGCAAACCTGTCAACACACATCCACACAAACACCTGACCATCCCATCCTGGACAATTTCACAGTTCCTTGCAAAGGAAGTGAGGTTCCTGCCATTGTAAATGGAAAAAGATGGAAGAGAAAACTGTGCCTGAAGATGGAGGCTACTGATTGTGAGCTGGAAAAGATGTATGCAACACATGAAGGCGTGCTGATTGCAAGCAGATCCTGTATGTGGACGTTTGGGACCGGGGGGCAGCAGCATTGCTCATGGGAATGAGGACTTGATTGTGACAAGCTTTCCTTCACCCCCTGAGAGATAGTCAGCAGAGGTGCTGAGACACTTGCCAATGTGTGGTCTTCCAAGGCAAGGCTCGGGGCTGGGGTGCCCTTCTGGACCTGGGTGACAGAGCCCAGCTCCCAACGTGCACCTGGGGCCCCTGCCTGGGCATCATCAGCTCCAGGAGTCAGGGCTGGCTCCTCCCGAGTCAGCTGAGAACCGCAGAAAACAGTATTCCAAGGGGCAGATTTCACCTGGTCCCCAGGTGCTATGCCAGGATTCGGTCGATGTGGGAAAAGGCGAGTGTGAAGCTGTGCCTCAATACTTGGTTCTCAGACGTTCATGTCACTCCCCCCACTACAAGTCCTCCATCACTGTAGGGAAAGAGGTTCCCATTCTTGACATGCCAAGGCCATCGTTTTTTCAAGGACTCTGTGCATACGAGTGTTCCACATCACACTAGATGCCATGTCCTTTGCCATCTGCAAACAAAACCTCCCACAAGCAGCTGGTCGCAAGACTTGCAAGTGCTGACATCAGGAGTAAGACACTTGTGCGGAATGCTCAACTCCCCAAGAGAGTTGGGAGGGTGATCAGGTGCCTCAGAGAACATTGTGGAAAGAAGGACATGTTTGTCTTTAAGAGCAGGTGAGTGGATCCCCCATTTGTTGCACAGCCTCCAAAGGTGCTGTTCTTGTCTCAATGCCCAGTGAGAGCCATGAGATCCTGCTTGACAGGGATGTGTATCACAGACCATGAGCTATGCAGACCTTGGGCCTTCATTTGGACTCGGCTCTCCCTGGTCTGGAAACAGATCCAGGTGTTTGCTCCTGGATTTATCTCAGCAGCCAGCAGCACAGACAGACAGAAAGACAGACAGACAGACGGACAGACAGACAGAGACACAAGGGCTCTTGTCGAGGATCCTGATGACAAAGTTTGCTAATACTCTAATGTTCTTGTCCATATTTCAATTCTAAGGGGCGTGTGCCCATTCGGAATGACTGTTTTACAGACGGAAACACCCAATGTTGTTCTTGTACCCATTTCTTGTAGCATCCATGTCCCAAACATAGTGAAAAGAACAAGACCTAGGATGCCACCATGCCTGTTCTGACCGTGAAAGATGTGTTGTGTTTCCGCACTTTATTTCACACACCGTGCAGGTGGTCTGCAGGTGAATGGTGATGCAGACATGAGATCGGCAAGCGGCATTGAGTTTTAGACAAGCAGAGGGCTACTGCTCGCTCTGGCAAGTAGCAAAACCTCCAAACTGCTCATGACTTTGATTGGGGAGTCCAGCAAGTGACAATGATTAACAGGCATGCCTATGACATCATCTGAGCCAAGTTACACATTAAAACAGGGGTCCTCAAACTACGGCCTGCGGGCCACATGCGGCCCGCTGAAAACATTTATCCGGCCCGCCCGGTGTTTTGGCCACCGCTGCCTGTTGCTTACCAGCTAACTCGTCCTGGGCCCGCAGTGCGCATGTGTGCAATGTGCGCCACACTCTCCGACTCCCCTCCTTGTCTCTGTCTCTCGACTCCTCCTCTCAGTCTCGGGTGTGATCGGATGAGTCACGAGCTTGCCTGTGCAGAGCCTGCTGCTGCCTAAGGACCAAGGTAAGAACAAGTTAGGATTTTCTTCTTTAAGTTAGGACGTCTATTTTTTTTTTTTTTTTTTTGCCATTAGTAGGGCCTTTTTTTCGAAGTTAGGAGAGCCTTTTCTTTTGAGGTTGGTTAGTTAGTTGGGGGTGATTTCTAGGGGGGTTGCATCACAGTGATAACGCAAATGGTCAGCGCTCAGAGGGCATGCAAATAGTCAATGCTCAGTGGTCATGATAATTGTAAGTGCTCAGTATTAATGCAAATTGTCAGCGGTCAGTGTTAATGCAAATGGTCAGTGCTCACTGTTATCGCATGGGGGCCCTAAAATGGTCATCTGCCTAGGGCCCTATGGGAACTTATTCTGGCTCTGCAGACAGCCGAGGGAGGAGTAGGAACCACAATTGAATTGACAGTAAGTGCATTTATATTTTCATTGATATTCAGTTCTTGATGATGTTGTATGTTTTGTGCTGTGTAAGCCCCGGGTCACACTGTTGCGATCTCTGAGCAGTGCGAGTTCAGACATATGCTTGTATGGCTGAACTTGCATTACATTTGGAAGGAAAAAGGCATACGTGCCGTCTTCTTTCCTGCAGCGGAATCTGATCGCATGCGTCTTCTCACCCAGGCGATCAGATTCCTAGGCGAGTTCACAGATCGCAGTGCGGTTCGCACAGGGCGGTGTCAGCTGGAAAGGTGGGGGAGGAGCCGGCTCTGGAATCGTGCCGGTTCCCGCACCGCACCAGTGTGAGCCTAAAGTAAAAGTGGACTTCCACCACTATGGGCACTGCTGAGGCGGAAATGATGTGGACTTGGAAGGCTGCATTGATGGACACTGATCACACTGCAGTGATGGGCAGTGCAGTCTGTATGTCTCTGTGTGGGCAAAGTTGTTGTTGGTATATTGTTTCTGTAGCACTGTATATATATATTGGTATTTTACTAATAGCAATTTGGAATCCCTAGGAAACAATGATGTCAAGAAAGAGAAAAATTGACTCCAAGTGTAGGATATTCAAACAACAGTGGACTTAGGATGACTTTCTCATGCAGGACAACGAAAGAGCTGTGTGTTTCATATGCCAGAATATAGTGTCTGTGTTCAAAGAATACAATTTGCATCGACACGATCAAGCTCAACATAAAGATAAATTGGCTTGTTTGGTCAGAGAAGTCAGAAAAGATAAAATATTAAAACTTATATTCCCATTGAAACACTGCTAAGCTTGTGCATTTCACTTTACTTGTTCTTCATTTCAAATATTGTATTTGTTCCCGTTTTGTTTTTTTACTTCAAAATAAGATATGTGCACTGTGCATAGCAATTTGTTCATAGTTTTTTTTAAAACTATACTCAGGACCTCCAACGGTCTGAGGGACAGTGAACTGGCCCCCTGTTTAAAAGTTGGAGGACCCCTGCCTAAAAACAATCATGCTTAAGCTACACAACCTGGACTTACAACATACAATACGAAAACCTCCTTCCGGTTTGGCCTTATACCTTCACACTGGAACAATACAATAGGAACCATACAATACAAATAACAAACTAGCCCTCATCATGGAACACAGACACTAACCTTCACAATAGAATGGACAAACATACACAATACATAACATTAAAATCAGCAGAGCTAAACAGAAAGGACATTTTAAACAAAGGTCCCATAAGAAACTGTCAACATAAAACAAGAAACGTTAACAGGTCAAAGGAGGAACCAGAACATACCGTGATAGAACGATGGACGCATGCTTATACAATCAAATACTATAAACACACTTGGAACAGGGCAATACACACAGAACCTGATCATGCTCATCAGCTCAACGCTGTCTCCGTGGCCTCCATTCTTCGCCCATGCCGTCCACACCTTGGCGGACCATTGCACCACTGGGCCCGGACCCCGGCACAACGCTACTTCTACCTTCTGCCTACTGCTTCATAACATACAATGAAGGGAAACCCATGCAGGCTGTCTCCACAACGGGGACAGTCACTGAGCTCACAAAGATTCGGCTTGGCTCACAACACATGACGCCCAACATTTCAGTGGGCAGCGATACACACTCATACTAACCAACTTTATAAACATTTCCCAAGGAAAACATCCACAATTAAAAGGTTTTTAACATGATCATTCAATGACACTTACAAAGGCAGCTTGGTACGACAAATGTCATTTCCAAAAATAAAATCTACCTATCATACAAATGTATAATACATCAAACACATAACTGCTTCGCTCTCATTGATTTGGCAGATAATAACTACAGAAAAAAATGTGGACATCACTTTCCAAACAAACAACTGTTATGTACATGGATGTCCAAACACGTCTTGTGTCTTGGGCAGAGTCACCATCAAGTACGGGCTGTGTGTGGGGGGAAATGAAATACACGGTTCTGGAGTCAAAAAACACTGACAAGGTACCTCAGGGAGGATACGAGGAACCAGCACACTGGCCACACGTTCAAAGATGTCACCTCTCCAGGCCACTGTGGCTTCCATGGTGTGTCTGGCCCTCAGTCTGTGTGTCCCTAGGTCTGTGTGTCCCGCAGTCAACAACACCAGCTCAGTCTGCTCGCATCTTCTCACTGGGGGTGGGGGGTGGGGGGGGAGGACTCTGGGAGCAGCGACACCAAGCAGTAGATGGGAACACCTACAGGACTCTCCTCTATCCATTGCCCGCCTCCTTCACACCTCACTTTCCCCTGCTTCTCCCGGCCTCACCCCTGACATGGTGGCCTGGGAGACCCTGCAAGAACCCTGCTAAAGTGGCCTCATCCTCTTGTGTCAGGAACTTGGCAGATCAGGGACACTCGAACATTTTATTTTTCTCTTATACACACATCGCGTGGAAAAACATCAGAGGAGCTGAATGCTCTGCTCATCATGGTGCCTTTCTTGGCGGATATCGTGCTTTTTCACACCCTCCAAATCTTTTCCTGCTTTCTACTTTTTTCGTGTGTAGGTTTTGCTTAATTCTTTACACAGGAGATGTTCTCACCATTCATTTTTTTAGACAGCGTGGAAGGGAGGGAGCGGGAGGAGAGACAGAAAAAACAAACAAGCAAACATGAGTATGCAACAGACACATGCATCTTTGGCTCCCACAGGAGCCCGGACCAGGGCAGGCAATGAAACATCCATCCCACGTATGTGCTCTGGACCAGGAATCCCTCCAGCGACCCTTCCCTGGCCATCTGAACGTCTAACCGCCGAGCAACACTGACCAGGGCCTATTCCTTACGCTTAGCGGATGACAGCACGTGTCACTCTTCTTCTTGCACAAGGAAGGCAGCCAATCTATGATAATCACTCATCATTCATGCTTCTCCCTTCCTTTCTGAAATAGGACAAAGAAACATTTCTAAAGAACACACTGTAGCCCTAACCATCGTCGCTCAGTGGGTAGAGCGACGGCATGCAAACTAAAAAGTCCCTGGCTCAATTCCCATTCAGGGCACATGCCCTGCTTATGGGCTCCATCCCCAGTGAAGGGAGGGGGACGGGAGGCAGCTAATCCATGATTCTCTCTCATAATTGCTGTTTCCATTTCTCTCCCTCCCTCTCCCTTCATCTCTGAAATCAATAAAAAAAGTTTTAAAAAACTCAGTGTGTTTCTACAAAAACTTTTACATTGAATTTTTTTCTCGTGGTAAAAACACATTCTCATGAGAACCCTGCATCTGGAGGTGCCATCAACAATCACAGCCTCCCTGCTACTGATGGCATCAGTAATAGCAGCCTACAGGGGAGGGACTGCCTCGGGAATGCCCACCTCTAGGCTACTCATTGCATCCATCAGTGCAGCCGCAAGGGGACTGGCTGACTCAGTAAACGAGGCCTCTCCAGAGGCCGCTGAGTCGAGCGGGAATAACACCTTCTCCCGATACCCCTACACCTCGCTGCACACAATGGCTGCCTCCATAATAGTGTCATCCAAGGGACTGCCTGCCACAATCACAAGGTCCTCCGGCTGACTGGCTGCCTCAGGAAAGGTGACCTGTCTGGTACTAGCTGCCTTGGGAATGGTGGCCTCCCCAGAATGACTGCTTCAATGATGGCAGCCTCTAGGTTACGGACTGAATTAGTAAACGCACAGCTTCCCCGTGTCACTGGAGCAGACAGTGTCCCAGGGATGGGACCCGAAGGGGTCCAAAATCCAGACCCCTGACTTCAGTCCATCCAGGGGGGAAAAAAATAATGGCAACCTGGACAGCATCAATCATTTTCTAGGGTTTTCTGTGGTCTTTGTTTGTTGGTGTGTTTGCATTTTCTTAAAAATATTTTTATTGATTTTTTTTTTACACAGTGGAAGGGACAGGGATAGACAGAGAAACATCCATCACAGAGAAACGTCCACCAGTTGCCTCCTGCACACCCTCTACTGGGGATGGGCCCGCAAACAAGGTATATGCCCTTGACTGGAATCAAACCTGGGACCCTTCAGTCCACAGGCCGACGTTCTATCCACTCAGGCAAAACGGGCAGGGCTGGTTGTATTTTTTGGGGGGTACATACAAGACTTCATCAAACTCACAAAACATTAGCTAACATTTCAGCACCACGGACAGAACATGGAGGTTGTATTCTTTAAAGGCCACAACAGGGCAGCAGAGGATACTTTTCCCAAAGGCATTGCCTGACAGCTTCTGGAAAGGTTTCTGTCATAAGGATGCACGTGCAGACATAGAATACTTAACCGAAACTGGGAAACAGTCACCTGGACACTGGTAACCAGGAACATACGAACCTGTAACCATTAGCCTACTCAATGCTATCAAGCAACCTAGTAGCTCATACCTAGAAAATCAGTACCTAGTAACCTACTAACTGGCAACTAGGAACCTTTGGAACCTACTGACTTGGCAACCAGTACCTCCTCATTACTGACCTAGAAACTAGTAAGTGGTCATCCTTAACCTAGTGCACTGGTTACCAGGACACCGGTAACTAGTAACCAGGAACCAGGAACCTGGTAGCTAGTAACCAGTGACCTCAGTAACAGTGACCTGTCCCATCCTCGCAGCACCGTTCAGGGAGGACAGGCAGTACAAGCGACAGGGCAATGAATGCCTCCACAACTGCAAACTCCCCTGAGGTCGCCTGTACTCCAAAGACTTTATGACCGCGATGTACAAACTTCCTGCCTCAGGAATGGCGGACTCTAGTGTACACAGGCCTACATAACGGCGTACACTCTCAAGTCGCCTGGTCTCGCGGTACTTGACAACCTCGCTGTACGGACTTCCGGCCTCAGCAATGGCGGCTTCCGGCACGGCCTGCATCACTAATGGCGGCCGCCACCGGACGGAATGCCGCACTCATAGCGGGCTCCAGGGCACACGGGCGGCGGCCTGCAGCATACTCGCTGCTTCAGTATACGTCGCTGCAGTATGCTGGCTGCCTCCGTGAACGCTACCTGCCCCTTACGGGCCGCCTCGGTCCCGGACACAATGCTGTACGGAAGGACTCCATACAGGCGGACTCCAATGTATGCTGCACCGAATTAGCGGCGCACTCTCGCGACGTCGCCGGGTCTCGCGGTACTTGACACCCTGGCTGTACGAACTTCCGGCCTCAGCAATGGCGGCTTCCGGCCAGGCCTGCCTCACTAATGGCGGCCGCCACCGGACGGAATGCCTCACTAATACTGGGCTCCAGGGCACACGGGTGGCGGCCTGCAGCATACTCGCTGCTTCAGTAGACGCCCCTGAAGCCTGTTGGCTGCCTCCGTGAACGCCACTCGCCCCATGCGGGCCGCCTCGGTCCCGGACACACTGCGTACGGAAGGACTCCGTAGGGGCGTACTCCAACGTATGCTGCACCCACGTAGCGGCGCACTCTCGCTGTACGGACTTTCGGCCGCAGCAATGGCGGCTTCCGGCACGGCCTGCATCACTAATGGCGGCCGCCACCGGTCGGAATGCCGCACTCATAGCGGGCTCCAGGGCACACGGGCGGCGCCCTGCAGCATACTCGCTGCTTCAGTAGACGCCGCTGCAGCTTTGCGGCTGCCTCAGTAAACGCCAGCTGCCCCGTACGGGCCGCCTCGGTCGCGGAGGCACCGCTGTACGGAAGGACTCAGTAATGGCGAACTCCGGCACAGGTAGCGGCGCACTCTCGCGAGGTCGCCTGGTCTCCCGGAACTTTACACCCTCGCTGTGCGGACTTCCTTCCTCACTAATGGCGGCCGCCACCGTAAGGAATATCGCACTCAAAGCGCACTCCACGTCACACGGACGGCGGCCTACAGCCAACTCGCTGCCTCAGTATACGGCGCTTCAGACTGCCGACCGCCTCAGTAAACGCCACCTGCTCTGTACAGGTTGCCTCGGTCTCGGAGGCACCGCGGTACGGACGGACTCAGTAATGGCGTCTTCCAGGGTTCTAGGTTTCGGAATGACAGCGTGAAGGCATAAGTTCACCATGTCAGTGCAGCAGCCAAGGCCTCCCTTTCCGGGGCTGGGACGGGAAGAGGTGCAAAAGCCAGACCCGTGACTTCAGTCCACCCAGGGACGGAATGATTGCAGCCCTGTACAGGATCGATGATTTTGTGTGGGGGGTTCCCCCCCCCCCCCGACCCCCGGGTATAATTTCTCGTGTTTACAGGGCATTAGCTGGGATTTCAGCACCACGGACAGAAGCACACGGTGTTATTCCTTGTGTGGCCACAAGAGGGAAGCAGAGGATCATTTTTGCACAGGAATTGGCTAACAGCATCCTTTGAGGTTTCTGTAATAAGTACATAGATGTATAGACGTGGACAGTATAAGCAGTAACTTACTTGAAGGAGAAATAAAAACGTTTATCCTATAAAACAAGAGTATAAGTCTGCTCTAGGATTTCATTCTCATAAATCGCAAAATAAGGAATCCTTGTTCTTAGCACATTTCTACAGGACTATTTCATCTTTCATTCTGAAAGAGACAGGCATAGGTATCAAGTTACAAGAACAGGTTTCAAACCCACTGTGCTAAGGCACCAAGCAATTACTAGAATTTTAATTCCCAAAAAAATGTGTTTACAACTAATTCACTAGGTGAAGAAAATACTCAGGAATAATGACCTTAATGTCACTCAAGTAACTTGAAAAAAATAGGAAGCAAAGTTGGAATTTACTAGAATCCTGAAAAGGACGGTTCATTTGGATGCTTCTGAAATACTATCAAACAAATTCACATTTTGCAACCCAAATTCATCTTTTGCCAGCCAATTCACCATTTCCAAAACAAATTCACCTTTCACAGTTAAAATTCACCTTTTCCAAAGCAAATACACCTTTTCCGGAGGAAATTCCCCTTTTGGAAAGCTAATTCAACTTTTGCAAAGCCAATCCTCCATTTCCACAGCAAATTCACCTTTTCAACTTCTGACCCTGACCCCAACCCCAACCCTGACCATGGACCCTCACCCTAAAACCCTAACACCAAACCCAGCCCTAGCCCCAGCCCTAGCTTTGAACTCTAACCCTTGACCAAGCTCAAATTTATATTTTTAAAAGTGAATAGAATCCGTAGCTGGTGTTGTTCACTGGTTAGAGCAGTTGCTTGCCAAGCATACACTCACCACTCTAGTTAAAAACGGCACCAACGAACATATGAGGCAGGGTGGGTGGGTTACATCAGGGGAACCTCAGTGCAGCAGTCTACAGGGGCCTCCCTTTGCAGAGCTGGAGCGGGGAGAGGTGAAGAACACAGGGCCGTGACTACAGAATGATTGCCGCCCTGGACAGCTTCGATGATTTGGTGGGTGGGTGTTTTTCTGAGTAGAATTTTTAGTCGTGTTCACAGGGCTTTGCCTGGAATTGAAGCACCATGGACAGAGGCACAGGTCGTTATTCCTTGAATGGCCACACGAGGGCACCAGAGGATTGTTTTTGGGCAGGAATTGGCTGACAGCGTCCTTTAAGGGCTAGCTGCTAGCATAATAAATATCTAGATTTCATAGACGTGCACAGTATAATCAGTAACTTACTTGAAGGAAAAATATAAGCGTTTATACTATAAAACCAGAGCATAAGTCTGCTCTATGAATACATTCTGATAAATCACAAAATCAGAGATGCTTGGTCTTTGCACGTTTCTACAGGTTTATTTTATCTTTCAAGCAGAACCCCTTGAGTTACAAGAACACGGTTCAAAACCACTGTGTTTCACCCACTGGCAATGGGCAAGGAGACACCTGATTGGTGGTGTTGCTCTTATATCAGTCAGGGGCAAAGCAGATGTACAGTCCTTACTTCATCCTAGCTTGATGTCTATGTGGGTGGCCAGAGCTATTTCATGCCTGAGGCACATAAAAAACCCCACTGTATTTCCTAACCAAAGTATTAACTAGAATCTTTTATTCTGAAAAAAAAATGTGTTTACAACTAATTTACTAGGAGAAAAAAGCACTCAGTCTTAATAACCTAATGTCACTACAGTAACTTGAAAAAATATGAACCAATACTGGAATTGACTAGGATCTTAGAAAGGGCGACTCATTTTGATGCTGCTGAAATACATTCAGGCAAATTCTCCGTTTCCAAAGAAAATTCACCTTTTCCACCTATGACCCTGGCCATGACCCCGACCTTGCCCCCTAAAACTCATCCTCACCTGAAAACCTTAACCCCAACCCCAGCCCCAGCCTCAGCCCCCCAGCCTTGACCTCTGACCCTTGACCCACACTCCGATTTAGATTTTTAAAAGTGAATAGAATACGTAGCTGGTGTTGCTGACTGGTTAGAGCACCGGCTTGCCAAACATACACTCACTACTCTCTAGCTAAAAGAGGAATCAAGGAACATATTAGGCAGGGTGGTCGGTCACCTTAAAGGGAACCTCAGTGCAGCAGTCTCCAGGGCCTCCTTTTGCAAAGCTGGGGTCGGAAGAGGTGCAGACCCAGGAGCCGTGACTTCGGTCCATACAGGGACGAAATGGTTGCCGCCAAGGACAGACTCGATGATTTTGTGGGTTTTTCTTTTCTTTTTTTTTTTTTTTTGTGGGTAGAATTTTTGGTTGTGTTCACAGGGCCTTAGCTTGAATTTCAGCACCATGGTCAGAGGCACAACGTGTTATTCTTTGAATGGCCACAGGAGGGCAGCAGAGGATTATTTTTGATTGAACAGGAATTGACTGACAGCAGGATGCTTGGTCTCAGCACATTTCTACAGTTTATTTTCTCTTTCATTCTGAAAGAGACCGACACAGGGACCAAGCAGAACCCTTTGAGTTACAAGAACACGTTTTGAAACCACTGTGTTGCAACACCAAACTATTAACTAGAATCTTATGTTCAGAAAATAAATGTGTTTACGACTAATGTGCTAGGAGAAAAAAGTACTTACTAATAATAACCTAACGTCACAGAAGTAAATTGAAAAAATATGAAGCAGTACTGGAATTTACTAAGATCCTGGAAGGGGTGACTCATTTTCATGCTGCTGAAATTCAACCAGACAAAATTCACCTTTTGAAAAGCAAAATCATCTTGTCTTGGTTAAGGCTAAGATAAGGCTCTTAGTCGTAGAGAAGTTGTAAGCCTGCCTTGAGTGGATCCGAGCCCATGAGGTAAGTCAGAGTGAAAATGGGAGGTGTTTCCTAACACCCTGCATCCTATTATGAAAACCTCTGCCTGCCTGCAGCTCTGTAAGGGCCAGTTAGAGATTAGAGGAAGTCAACCCCGGGACCCAAATGGGTGAAGAGCAGTGATCATCGATGGTCAGTGTGCCAACCATCTGGGCACAAAAGGAGTCAGATGCCTCAAAGGGGGAGCGCTGACCCTTCAGTATTCACACAGGGTGACTCGAACCCACGCACAATCATGTTGGTTTTTTCTCTTTAATGCTCAGGAGCCCAGGTAGAGGGGACAGTTAGGTTCAGGGCCTCAGGTCTGCTAGGATTAAGCTACACAACCTTGACTTATGACATACAATAGGAAAACCTCTTGCCGGTTTGGCCTTATAGCTTCACAGTGGAGCCATACAATAGGAACCATAGAATACAAATAACAAACTAGCCCTGATCATGGAACACAGACACGAACCTTTACAATAGAATGTACAAACATAGACAATAAATAAGATTAAAATCAGCAGAGCTAAATATAAATGACATTTTTAACAAAGGTCAGACAAGAACTGTACACATAAAACAAGAAACTGTAAAAGGTCAAAGGAGGACCCAAAACATACCATGACGTAACTATAGACACAGGCTTATAGAATCAAATAGTATAAACACAGTTGCAACAGGGCAATAAAGACAGAACCTGATGATGCTGATCAGCTGAATGCTGTCAGCTGAACGTGGCCTTCATTCTTCGCCCATGCCATCCACACCTTTGGGGACCCCTGGACCGCTGGGGCTGGACCCCAGCACAACTCTACTTCTACCTTCTGCCTATCGCTTCATAACATAGAATGAAGGGAAAACTATGCTGTCTCGACAAGGGGGACACTAATTTAGCTAGCAAATATTTGGCTGGGTCACAACACATGACCCCCAAAAGTTCATTAGACAGCGATACACTCATACTTACCAAGATTCTAAACATTTGCCAAGTAAAACATCCACACTTACAAAGTTTTTAACATGCTCATTTAATTACATTTACAAAGGCAGCTTTTTAAAAAAATATATTTTATTGATTTTTTACAGAGAGGAAGGGAGAGAGATAGAGTTAGAAACATCAATGAGAGAGAAACATTGATCAGCTGCCTCCTGCACATCTCCCACTGGGGATATGCCCGCAACCCAGGTACATGCCCTTGACCGGAATCGAACCTGGGACCTTTCAGTCCACAAGCTGATGCTCTATCCACTGAGCCAAACCGGTTTCGGCACAAAGACAGCTTTATACGAGAAATGTCATTTTCTAAAATAAAATCTATGTATAATACAAATGTATAATACCTCAAACAGATAACTTCTTGGTTATGATTTATTTTTCAGATAATAACTACATAAAACAAGTTGGACATCACTTTCCAAACAAACAACTGTTGTGTACATGGATGTCCAAAGAGGTCTTGTGTCTTGGACGGAGTCAGCATGAAGTAGGTGCTGTGTGGGTAAATGAAATACACGGTTCTGGAGTAAAAAAACACTGACAAGGTACCTCCGGGAGGAAACGAGGAACCAGCACAGTGGACACACTTTCCTGGATGTCATCGCTCCTGGCCACTGCGGACTCCATGGTGTGTCTGGCTCTTGGTCGGTGTGTCCCTAGGTCTGTGTGTCCCTCGGTCACCAACACCAGCTGAGTCTGCTCACATCTTCACAGGGCGGGTGACTCTGGGAGCAGCGACACAACGCAGTAGACAGGAGCACCTGCACAACCCTCCTCTGTCCATTTCCCAACTCCTTCACACCTCACTTTCCCCTGCTCCTCCCAGCCTCACCCCAGAGAGTCTCGCCCTTGATGTGCTGGCTTGGGAGACCCTTCAAGGACCCTGTTAGAGTGGCCTCGTCCTGTTGTATCAGGAACTTGGCACCTGAGGGAGGGACACTCGAACATTTTATTTTTATCTTATACACACATAGCGTGAAAAACATCAGCGGAGCTGAATGCTCTGCTCATCATGGTGCCTGTCTTTACAGCTATGGTGCTTTTTCACACCCTCCAAATCTTTTCCTGCTTTGTTCTTTTTTCGTGTGTATGTTTTCCTTAATTCTTTACAGAGGAGATGTTTTCACCATTCATTTTTTTAGAGAGTGTGGAAGGGAGGGAGGGGGAAGAGAGAGAGAAAACAAGCAAACATGATTATGCAGGAGACACATGGATCATGGGCTCCCACAGGAGCCCAGACCGGGGCAGACAATGAAACCTACATCCCAGGTATGTGGTCTGGACCAGGAATCCCTCCAGCGACCCTTCCCTGGGCATCCGGACGTCTAACCGGTGAGCAACACTGGTCAGAATCTATTCCTCTGCTTAGCAGATGACAACACATGTCATTCTTTCTTCTTGAACAAGGAAGGCAGCCAATCTACCATGATCACTCATCATTCATGCTTCTCTCTTCCTTTCGGAAATAGGACAAATAAATATTTCTAAACAACACACTATAGCCCTGACCACTGTCGCTCAGTGGGTAGAGCGACGGCCTGTGAACTGAAAGGTCCCTGGTTCGATTCCCAATCAGGGCACATGCTCTGCTTGGGGGCTCAATCCCCAGTGGGGGGGGGGCAGGAGGCAACTGATCCATGATTCTCTCTCACAATTGATGTTTCCATCTCCCTCCCTCCCTCCCTCCCTCCCTCCCTCCCTCCCTGCCTCGCTCCCTCCCTCTCCCTCATCTCTGAAATCAATAAAATATAGTTGTAAAAAACTCACTATGTTTCTACAAAAACTTTACATTCAATTTTTTTTTCTCCTGGTAATAACACATTCCCATGAGAACCCTGCATCTGGAGGTGCCATCAACAATCACAGCCTCCCTGCTACTAATGGAATCAATAAGAGCAGCCTACAAGGGAAGGACTGCCTCAGGAATGCCCACCTCTAGGCTACTCATTGCATCAATAATTGCAGACTCCAAGGTACAGCCTCCAGGCCTCAGTAAAAGATGCCTCTCCAGGGGCCACTGAGTCTAATGGAAATAACACCTTCTCCCGATACCCCTGCACCTCGCTGCACAGACTGGCTGCCTTCATAATGGTGTTATCCAAGGGACTGTCTACTGCAATCACAATGGCCTCCGGCTTACTGGATGCCTCAGTAAAGGTGACCTGCCTGATACTAGCTGCCTTGTTAACGGTGTCCTCCCCAGAACTGACTGCTTCTATAATGGCAGCCTCTAGGTTACAGACTGAATTAATGAACGCACAGCTTCCCCATGTCACTGCAGCAGCCAAGGCCTCCCTTTCCAGGGATGGGACCGGAAGGGGTGCAAAATCCAGACCCGTGACTGCAGTCCATCCAGGGGAAAATAATTTAACCCTGGACAGCCTCAATGATTTTCTAGGGTTTTCTGTGGTCTTTGTTTGTTGGTTTCTTTGTATTTTCTTAAAAATATTTTTATTGATTTTTTTACACAGAGAAAGGGAGAGGGATAGACAGAGAAACATCCATCAGAGAGAACCATTCATTAGCTGCCTCCTGCACACCCCCTACAGGGGATGAGCCCGCAACCAAGGTATATGCCCTTGACTGAAATCGAACCTGGGACCCTTCTGTCCACAGGTCGACGCTCTATCCACTCAGTGAAAACGGTCAGGGCTGGTTGTGTTTTTTGGGGTACAAGTCTTCATCAAATTCAAAGCACATTAGCTAACATTTCAGCACCACGGACAGAAGATGGAGGTGATATTCTTTAAAGGACCACAAGAGGGCAGCAGAGGATACTTTTTCCAAAGGAATTGCCTGACAGCTTCTTGAAAGGTTTGTGTCATAAGTATAGACGTGCATACATGTAATACTTCACCTAAACAACTGGCAAACAGTCACCTGGACACTGGTAACCAGGAACATATGAACCAATAACCATTAGCCTAGTAAATACTATCAAGCAACCTAGTAGCTCATAACTAGAAAATCAGTACCTAGTAACCTAGTAACTGGCAACTAGGAACCTTTTGAACTTAGTGACCTGGCAACCAGTACCTGCTAATTAGTGATCTAGAAACTAGTAAGTTGTCATCCTTAACCCAGTGTACTGGTTACCAGGACACCGGTAACTAGTGACCAGTAACCAGTAACCTGGTAGCTAGCAACCAGTGACCTCAGTAAAGGCGACCTGTCCCATCCTCGCTGCATCGTTCACGGAGGGCAGGCAGTGCAAGCGGCCTCCAGGGCAATGAATGCCTCCACAACGGCGACCACCCCCGAGGTCGCCTGCACTCCTGAGACTTTATGACCTCGCTGTACAAACTTCCTGCCTCAGTAATGGCGGGCTCCAGCGTACACAGCGCCTACGGAACAGCGCACTCTTGCGAGGTCACCTGGTCTCGAGGTACTTTACACCCTCGCCTCACTAATGGCGGCCGCCACCATACGGAATGTTGCACTCATAAGGACTCCAGGTCACAAGGACAGCGGCTTACAGCGAACTCGCTGCCTCAGTATACGCCGCTGCAACCTGCTGGCTGCCTCAGTAAACGCCACCTGCCCTGTACGGGCTGCCTCGGTCACGGAGTCACTGCGGTACAGACGGACTCAGTAATGGCGGATTCCAGGGCACGGAATGCCGAAATCATAGCGGACTCTAGGTTACTGGCTGTATCAAAGTAGGCGGTCTCCAAGGTACTGGGTGCCTCAATAATGGCAGCCTCTAGGTTTCGGACTGACAGCGTGAAGGCACAAGTTCACCACGTCAGTGCAGCAGCCAAGGCCTCCCTTTGCAGCTCAGCGACGGGAACAGGTACAAAAGCCAGACCCGTGACTTCAGTCCATTCAGGGACGGAGTGATTGCAGCTCTGTACAGGCTCGATCATTTTGTGTGTGTGGTGTTTTTTTGTTTGTTTGTTTTTCTGGGTATAATTTTTCGTCGTATTCACAGGGCATTAGCTGGCATTTCAACACCACGGACAGAAGCACAAGATGTTATTCTTTGAACGGCCACAAGAGGGCAGCAGAGAATCGTTTTTGCACAGGAATTGGCTGACAGCAACCTTTGAGGTTTCTGTAATAAGCACATAGATGCATAGACGTGTACAGTATAAGTAGTTACTTACTTGAAGGAGAAATAAAAACTTTTATCCTATAAAACAAGAGTATAAGTCTGATCGATGATTACATTCTCATAAATCGCAAAATAAGGAATCCTTGTTCTTAGCACATTTCTACAGGACTATTTCATCTTTCATTCTGAAAGAGACAGGCATAAGTATCAAACAGAACCCTTTGACTTACAAGAACACGTTTCAAAACAACTGTGCTAAGGCACCAAACTATTTAGATTCTTTTATTCAGAAAAAATATCTTTACAACTAATTCACTAGGTGAAGAAAATACTCAGTAATAATAACCTAATGTCACTGAAGTAACCTGAAAAAATAAGAAGCAATATTGGAATTTACTAGGATCCTGGAAAGAACGACTCATTTGGATGCTTATGAAATACTCAGACAAATTCACATTTTGCAACTCAAATTCCTCTTTTGCAAACCAATTCACCATTTCAAAAAAAAAAAATCACCTTTTGCAAAGAAAATTCCCCTTTTACAAAGCAATTTCAACTTTTTCAAAGCAAATCCTCCATGTCCTCTGAAAATTCACCTTTTCCACTTCTGACCCTAACCATAACCCCAACCCCAACCCTGACCATGAACCCTCACCCTAAAACCCTAACACCGAACCCAGCCCAAGCCCAAGCCATAGCTTTGAACTGTAACCCTTGACCAAGCTCAAATTTATATTTTTAAAAGTGAACAGAATCCGTAGCTGGTGTTTCTCACTAGTTAGAGAATAGGCTTGCCAGAAATACACTCTCCACTCCATAGTTTAAAAAATGGCACCAATGAACATATTATCCAGGGTGGACCAGTCACCTTAAGGGGAACCTCAGTGCAACAGTCTCCTGAGCCTCCCTATGCACGGCTGGGGCAGGAAGAGGTGCAGAACCCAGCTCCATGACTTTTGTCCATCCAGGATGGAATGATTGCCTCCCTGGCCAGCCTCGCTGATTTTGTGACGGTTTTCCTCTGAGTAGAATTTTTGGTCGTGTTCACAGGGCTTTAGCTGGCATTTCAGCGCAAGGGGCAGAGGCACAGTGTGTTATTCCTTTAATGGCCACAGGAGGGCAGCAGCGGATAGTTTTTTGCATGACGGCTTCCTTTGGAGGTCTAGTGTAATAAGTATATCGTTCCACAGACAGACGTGTACAGTATAATCAGTAACTTCCTTGAAAGGAAATGAAAGCGTTTACCTTTAAAACCAGTATATAACTCTGCTGTATGATCACATTCTGATAAATCACAAAATAAGGAATCCTTACTCTTTGCACATTTCCACAGTATTATTTTACCTTTCATTCTGAAAGAGACAGGCATAGGTATCGAGCAGAATCCCTTGAGTCACAAAAACACGTTTCAACACCACTGTATTGCAACACCAAACTATTAACATGAATTTTTTAATCAGAAAAAAAAGTGCCTACAACTACTTTACTAGGGGGGAAAAGTGCTCAGCAATAATAACCTTAATGTCACAGAAGTAACTTGAAAAAATATGGGGCAATATTGGAATTTACTAGGATCCTGGAAAGGGTGACTCATTTGGATGCTTCTCAAATACACACTAATTCACATTTTTCAACCCAAATTCACCTTTTACACTTCAAATTCTTTAGCAAAGCAAAGTCATCTTTTGCTGTAGCTAGTCAAGCGGAATGAAGTTAACTAGAAGAGGACGTTCTGCCAAGAAAGGACGGGAGCCTGCAAACAGGCCACGTCAGAACAAAGTCTTGCAAGCAAGACTTACTGTTCAGAGGCAGAACTTCCCTTGAGGTGATAAATAGTCCATAAGGGCATGGAAAGTTCAAGGGAGGATGCACGACTGCAGGTGGAAAGAGTCTTTGTATAACATAGGAAATTAATAGTGTAATGTATAACTTAGCTCTGATGATCTCATAAGCATGCCTGTTAATCATTGTCACTTGCTTTACTCCATTGTTATTTGCTGTACTCCCTGAATAAAAGCCATGAGGGCTTTTGCTACTCACCTGAGCAAGTGGTAGTCCTCTGTTTCTCTAAACTGTATCCTACACGCCAAGCTCATCTCAGCATCACCGTTCACAAAGAACATCAACATTTGCAAAGAAAATTATCTCTTTCTAATTAAAATTCACCTTCTGACCCTGACCCCAACCACTCACCCTAAAACCCTAACATCAACTCCAGTCACAGCCTTGGCCTCTGACCCTTGACTGCCCCTCACATTTATATTTTCAAAAATGAGTAGAGGGAGCACGAGGGGAAGGAAATAGAGTGCAGTCTGCCCAGCAGATCTTGCAGACGGACTGGCCTGGTTGCACGCCCTACAGTGTCGGCCCGCTGTGCAGTGTTCCGCACGGAGCAAGTGCTGCTCCTGGGTCCCTGCACGCCATCCAGCATCGGGCATCCTGGGTCTCCAGCCCACTGGCTGCCGTCATTATAGCCCTCAAGGGCACATCAACCGCATGTTCGAAAAAGAACCTGCAGGACCTGGTGACTGGTATCTGAAACCACGGAAAGGACGAGCCCACAATGACACTGGAGCCACCACCAAGAAATGTCTCTCCTTTGGCCTCCATATTCACAGCCCACAGCACATTACACAGTCTCATCTATCTCTGATTCTGACTCTATTGCCTCCCCCTTACAAAGGCCACTGTGATCACACTGGGACCTGTGGGGAATCCAGGGTCCTCCCCATCAATAGAGATAGAAAAGGCTGGGATGTTCTCCCTGGAGCTTCTGGAAGGACCTACCTGTCTTGCTACAGCAGCTGCAGCACACTTTGAATCTCACCTCCTTCCCCCAGTCAGTTCCAAACAATCACTGCTCCTTTAGCCTGAGCGCCTCAAGTGTTGCAGTCTCACACACACTGCTCCACGACACAACCCCTCGTCCCTCCAAAAACACACTAGCTTCCAACTTCTCTTCTGCCACCATCTTCCTCACTATCCACCTTCAACAACACCAGCCCGGGGTTGTCCCCACTGGGGCTGGAAAAGTCCACCACACCGTTTATGAAATAAGTCATGGAGATGGAACTGCAGCATAGGCAATAGAGTCAGATGGGAACTACGCTGATGGGGTGGTCACTTTGTAAGTTATGTAAATGTGGAATCACTATGTTGTGCACCTGAGAGTAATGTGTTATTGTAAGTCAATTAGAGTTAAAAATAAATTCAGAATAAGAACAACAAAAATGCATACAATCCGTACCGGGTGTTTCTCACTGGTTATAGTATTTGCTTGCCAAGCATACAATCACCACTCTAGTAAAAATGGCACCAACGAACATATGAGGCAGGGTGGGTGGGTCACCATAAGGGGAGCCTTAGTACAGCGTCTACAGGGGCCTCCCTTTGAAGACCCTGGGCGGCAGGAGGTGAAGAACACAGGGCCGTGACTACAGAATGATTGCCGCCCTGAACAGCTTCAATGATTTAGTGCTGGTGTTTTTTATGGGTAGAAATTTTGGTCGTGTTCACAGGGCTTTGGCTGGATTGCAGCACCACGGACAGGGGCACAAGTTGTTATTCCTTTAATGGCCACAGCAGGGCACCAGAAGATCATTTTTACGCAGGAATTGGCTGACAGCATCCTTTAAAGGCTAGCATAATAAATATATAAATTCACAGACCTGTACAGTATAACCAGTAACTTACTTGAAGAAGAAATATAAGCATTTATCCTGTAAAACCAGAGTATAAGTCTGCTCTATGGTTACATTCTGATAAATCACAAAATAAGGGATGCTGGGTTTTACCACATTTCTACAAATTTATTTTATCTTTCATTCTGAAAATGACACACACTAGAATCAAGCAGAACCCTTCGAGTTACAAGAACGCGTTTTGAAACCACTGTGTTTCATAACCAAGGTAATAACTAGAATCTTTTATTCAGGAAAAAGTGTTTACAACTAATTTACTAGGAGAAAAAAATGTATGCAGTCATAATAACCTAATGTCACTGCAGTAACTTGAAAAACTATGAAGCAATATTGGAATTTGCTAAGATCCTGGAAGGGCAGACTCATTTTGATGGTACTGAAATACAATCAAATTCACCTTTTACAAAACAAATTCACCATCTCCAAAGCAAATTAACATGTTACACTTCTGACCCTGATCCTGTCCCATCACCCTAAAACCCTAACGCCACCCCTTCCCTAGCCCCATCCCAGACTTTTACCTATGACCCTTGGCCGAGCTCAAATTTATATTTTAACAGTGAATAGCATCCTTAGCTGGTGTGGATCACTGGTTAGACCATTGGCTCTCCGGACATACACTCACCACTCTATAGTTAAAAACGGCACAAACACACATATTAGGCAGGGAGGGTGAGTCACCTTAAAGGGCACCTCAATGCAGCAGTCTCCGGGCCTCCCTTTGCAGGGCTGGGGCGGGAAAAGGTGCAGAACAAAGAGCCATGACTTCAGTACATCCAGGGAGAGAATCATTGCCGCCCTGGCCAGGCTCTCTGATTTTGTTGTTGTTGTTGTTTTCAGGGGGAAATTTGGGATGGGGTTCAAAGTGCTTTTGCTGGAATATCAGCACCATGGACAGAGGCACAATGTGTGATTCCTTGAATGACCACAGGAGGGCAGGAGAGGATCTCTTTTGAGCAGGAATTGGCAGATGGAATGAAAGCCAGGACCCTTTCGGGTATGGGCACTGTTCTAACCACTGAGAAACAGCTGTCAGGCCAAACTCTGGCGCCAGGAGGTGCACCGCACGCAGGGAGCATGGTCATTGTGCTTGTGTCTGGCCAATGCCACCCCCAGGGCAGCTCTTGTAGCCACAACATCACCATTAGCTCAGGGCAGATGGCAGGGATGTCCCCCGTGACCCTGCGTGTAACACAAGACACGAGGGACAGTATCTGTGATGCCTGGGTCCCGGCACCCGTGCTGTGCGATGCTGGTCAGAGACCAACAGCCACAGCGACAGGCAGTGCTCAGGGTGCAGCTTGGAGAATAAACACGAGGCGTCCAGACCATGAAACTTTAATGTAATTGAACAGAACATGTGGCAAACATAATGGATTACAACCTTAGAGTGAAAGGCACCCGCCACCCTGCTGGGACACCCCACGCCACTTGGAGAGGCACCACAGGCACAGATTGACAGCACGCTTCCACATCCCACTCACCACGTTACCGGTGGGGAGTCTGACCTGGCTCAGGGCGGGCAGGAGGGTGGCCAGCAGGGGAACAGACTCCTGCCCACAACAGCTCAGGGGTGGCCCTAACGTCTGCCGTGGCCTGAGTGGAACACACCCCTTCGGATTTGGGATCCATAAACATTTCTCAAATGCTTCCTCCAACATCGGGAGCTGCCAAACAACTGCATAAACAGGGCGTGGACCAGGGACGCACACACCTCCCAGCAGAAACCCCAGGGAATGCGGGGAACCTCCTCTTTTCATCAGGATGAGGCTCTGTAACTTGTACTGAACGGTCGAATGTCCACACCTGTCTTCCCTGGGATGCTGACCTGGCTTCCGGGGGCAGCTCAGCCCAGGTTGCCCCCTGAAAGCTCAAGGAGCATCCTGGCCACCCAGAAGGCATCGCTGGAGGCCTGGCTGTCAGACCATGGCACCTGGAAAGACAACACAGCATCACACATGCAGGCGCCCTCTGCCCGGCTCCCCCAAGCTCATCTTTGGCCGACTTGTTCACTCCGAAGGCAGGAGTGAATCCAGGAGTGAGGAAGGAACCCAGTGCCTCCTAGGAAAGCCTCCTGTTTGGACGGCAGGGGCTCGCTCAGCTCCCCAGCAGGCACAGGCCCGGGAAAGGTCGATGGGGCAGGAGCCAGCTCCAGGAGGCTGTAGAAGGGGCTACATCAGAACAGGGCTGGTCTCCAGTGGGCACCAAGCAACGCCTTCCACCCGTGGGGAACATGCCTGAGGGTGTCTGCAAACCAGGAGCTCCCCGTGTGCCAGACCCTCAGACCCATCTCCTCCCTGAGGGACCTCAGGGTACAGCGACCACAGGGGTCCATGGGACACAACAAGCACATGGCCCGGGGGTGGGGGCGGGGATAGTGCACCAGAGCGGCTCACGGAGGACACGTGCAGCAAGAAGGTTGTGCAGAAGGGACGGGCTGGGGGGCAGGGGGCAGGGATAGTGCACCAGGCGGCTCATGGAGGACACGTGCAGCAAGAAGGTTGAGCAGAAGGGACGGGCTGGGGGGCGGGGGGCGGGGATAGTGCACCAGAGCGGCTCATGGGGGACACGTGCAGCAAGAAGGTTGTGCAGAAGGACAGGCTGGGGGGTGAAGGAGACAGAGCACCTCACACCCGAACCAGAGGCAGCAGAGGGATGCAGCTGCCAGGGAGACCTGTTGGCGGGTCCCTAAAGGCCATCACACACGTCTGTTCCCGACTCCAGGTCACTATGGAGGACGGTCAGGGTTCTCCCACCATCTGAGTTGGGACTTCCCCTCCCTCTCGCGTCCCCCTGTAATTCTGCCCTCACTTGGCACCTGGCCTTCAGAGCCAGATTAGTGAGACCCAATCTCTGGGGATGCGGTCCTAGGGGTCACTCTCAGAAATTCCCTCTAGCAGAGGACCCCCCTCCCCGGTCACATCCCTCTGTCCCTCCTGTGTGCAGGCTCCTGGACCCTTGTCCCGGCCCCATGGCCACTCCACAGCACCTAGGCTGCCAAGGCCCTTTAAAACTTCACTCTGGAAATAAAACCAGGATCTCCATGCTGCTCAGAAACTCTGACAGCCTTTATCTGGGAAGAAGAAAATGCCAGAAAGAGGCTGCTGGGTGCCAGGGAAATCTCAGGGAAGAGGCCTATAAACCGTCCACAGCACAGATGTCCTGTCCACTCTCGTGCTCCCCGTTCTGTCTGGGAGAAACCCCACCCTCTTCTCTGTGGGAGACGCAGCCTAAGGGACTATTGCAGTTTCCGGAAACCTGTAAGCAAAAGGCTTCATCGGCACAAGCTCGGCCAATGCTATGAACCAGGGCTCTGCAGGCTTACCTCTGGGGCAGGACCAACTCCGGAGCCTGTG
This sequence comes from Myotis nattereri, assembly GCF_964212035.1. Classification (NCBI taxonomy): domain Eukaryota; kingdom Metazoa; phylum Chordata; class Mammalia; order Chiroptera; family Vespertilionidae; genus Myotis; species Myotis nattereri. The sequence continues at coordinate 61,236 of NC_138075.1, forward strand.
GTGGGGGCTGTGTCACCAGGAAGCTGCCTGCCTGGATGATGCTGGTGCCTGGACCCTCCTCCAGGAATGTGCTCTGGGGGTGGCTGCCAGGCAGGTCAGGGAGCCCTGCATGAAGGAAAGGCCACAGCCCACTGCAAGGAGGAAGGGCCAAGCTCACACACAGCACAACCAAGACCTGCAGGACAGGAGTGTCCAGCTGCCTGGCCATAGCCCGCAGCCTCCCTCCCTGAGGGAGGACTGGCCACAACTGTTCATCTCAGCGGTGCCTTCAGGCTTCCAGAGGACAAAACGAAGGCCAATTCTCCTTGTCTGACTGTCCCCCCACCCAAGACTCAGCATCCAAATCTGCCCACCCACTGCCATGCGAGGTCGGGACGTTGTCACTTTACCTTTGGCTTCACTGAGGTACAAGGTGCCACAACCTTACCTTTCTCCACTTACATTGTTTCACAGAATATTTCCCTCTCTCTCTCTCCCTCCCCCCCATATATATTTCCAATTAATCTTAGAGAGGAAAGGAGAGGGAGAGAAACATCAATGATGAAAGAATCATTGACAGGCAGCATCCTGCATGCACCACACTGGGGATCAAATCCGAAAACCAGGCATGTGCCCTCACCGGGAATCCTACCGTGACCTCCTGGTTCATAGGTTGATGCTCAAACACGGAGCCCTGCTGACCCGGCAGAAAATTGGTCATGCTTAAAGACAAGCCCCTGTGGCCCTGGCTGGTGTGGCTCAGTGGATAGAGTGTCAGACTGTGGACTGAAATGTCCCGGGTTTGATTCCGGTCAAGGGCACATGCCCAGGTTGTGGGCTCAGAAGCTCGGCCCTGTGCTGTAGCAGCAGGTGCTGGCAGGTAGGCAAGTGCACAGAGTGGAGAGTGGAGGGCTGGCAGCTGCTTTGCTTTTCCTCGCATCTTATTTTGTTTCATGCACATGTTTTATTTTGACAAATAAGAACTATAACCTGGGATGTTTGTCGGAAGAGCCTCTTTGAGGCTCACTGGTTCTGGGTCTAATCAACCACAGGGTTCAGGCGGAAGCCCTGACCCTTCCCATACCTCCCTGCCCCCACCAGAGACACTCGTAGCTGCAGCCTCTGGTGCAGAAACTCATGGTCCCAGTGGAGTGGACTCACCTGTGCAGCTGGGCTCGGCGACCGTGGAAATGGACACCGACATAGAAGCGTCCGAAGGGGCATCCAGAAGTGCAGCCTGTGACTGTGCACCAGCTGTCCAGTCTGAACGGAAGTGTCCCTGGAGGACGCCAGTGTGAGGGACACCAGCCAGGGCTTGGGCGCAGCTGAAGGGTCCAGCAAGTTGCTGCGGGAAGCCAGCCCAGCGAAGCCAGGGTCAGGGTACATGGTGGGGAGAGTGGATGGGTCACGGCCAGGCCCCTCCGGATACATCTCATCGCCCTGCAGAGAGCTGGGAAACCCCAAGGCAGATGTGGACAACGACAGTGTTGTTGCAAGAGCTCAGACTCAGGTGCCAAACGGCCGTGTAATTAACGAAGTTGTTGGGAGGATTTTGCAGTTCCCATCAAGTTGAGGGCGTCCCATAGGAACAGCCGGGTCAGGCAGGAGCCGTGCCAACAACATTCAGATGGCTGAACATAGGTGCTTATGTGATACTTATATAGCTCAGGGAACAAAGGGAATCTACTTTATAATTTTAAGGCATATGCCTGGGGTGGGTAGGGGCTGGGAGGAGAGGGGGAAGGAGAGGAAAATGGGAGATATCTATAATACCATCAACAATAAAAAATATATTTAAGCCCTAGCTGGTCTGGCTCAACAGATAGAGTGTTAGCCTGCAGACTGAAGGGTCCCGGGTCCAATTCTGGTCAAGGGCACATGCCTGGGTTGTGGGTTTGGTCCCCAGTAGGAGGCAGGAGGCAGCCAATCAGTGATTCTCTCTAATCATTGATATTTCTATCTCTCTCTCCCTTTTCCTTCCTCTCTGAAATCAATAAAAATATATTTTAAAAAATATTTACAATTTTTTGAAACATACAAAAAATAAACTGTTTCCTGCACTAAATAATCATCATCATAATAAAACATAGGTCGATTTACATATTTCTTTTACTGCTCAGTAGCCTATGTTGACTCTCCCCATGGCATCAAGTGGGACCAGGTCAGTGGTTTATAGCATTTGTAGGGCAGGCCTTCGTCTCTCCCGAAGATGCTCACAGCCTCAGGAGTGAAGTCCAGCCCGGGGAGGGCGCCACCTTAATCCCGAGCCCACAGCTGTGAGGGGGAGAGGTCACTGTCTGACCTGCTCGTGGCTGGAGGTTAGGTGACCTGCTGGGGAACTCAGGGGGCAGGTGACACACCAGGCCGATCAGCTCTGCTCTGGGGAAGATGGAGGCCAGTCCACGCGAGAGGCCCTCCCCCGGCTGCCTGCCCGTGTGCCCGCCTGCGCCCTGGCACCCCCAGGCCTGGAAGGGAGACCGGCCAGTGGGAGGGACCTGAGCCGCCTCCGCCGCTCGCTCACCTGCCCTGCTACAACACCCAGCATCAGAGGGTCTCTGGGCATCACTGCCACCACAGCCCAGTGGTGCGAGGTCCTCGGAGATGCAGGGTGACAGCATGTTCAGCCGCTGGTCAGCAAGTCCGAATAATGCCAATGACGCATGAGAGGCCTCATGGGCGCCAGGGGCCACTTACCTCTAAGCAGCAGGGCGGCCCTGTGGGAGGCGTCACCTCCAGCTCACAGGTGAGGACCTGCCCTGGGTCCCAGCTGGTCCCGCATGTCTGAGCCCAGGGCTGGAGTTCTGATTCTTGAAGTGGTATTTTTTACAACAAAAATTGTACTTATTTTTAAGTATTTTTTATTTCATAACATTATTGGTTTTATGGGGTTTGTGTTGTTCTGCTATTTTTGACAAGGTTTCTTCCTGTAACCCAGGGAGATATGGCAAGTTCTGACTATAAAATTCCATGTTTCACACATGCTGTAGATGGACTTCAATTACTTCATACATTTTGTCTGCTGCTTCTTTTTTTATTCATCTTCTGCTTGAATTTGCACCTCGTTTGCTGAATATTCCAATGAAAAGTGTGGGAGCTTCGGCTGGGGATGAGGGTGGAGGGTATGGCCCCCAGGGCTCCTTCAAACAGGGAGAAAGGGGTATTTCATAAGAGGCTGTGCACTTGCATTTATTCGGAACCGTTTGCATGTCAAGAACGAAGCTGTTGTGTGGCTCCTGTTGAAGTCTCTGATGGCTGATGCTCTAAAGCATGGATGCACCTCAGCAATCCCACGTGTGTCTCCCGCGTTCCTGATGTGCAGCCTCTCAGAGGTGTTGCTTGAAAAGCTCCTTCCCTGGTCCAGTCTCAGTCCCTCCTGCTAAGACAACCCTATGAGCAAAGTCTCTCTTAAAATGAACAAGCAGACATCTGAGGACATGGCCTTGTATAACTGTGTGAAGCACATAGTGAAAGGAAGTCAGTGTGATCCCAGACCTGCCTGAGGAAGACAGCAGTGTTGGGCTGCAGGGGGCTCTCAATACAGCAGGGCGCTCAGGAGACACTCAGCACAGGTTGCAGGCCAGGTGCAGGTTCAGATTGTCCTTAAGGGCTAGTTTCCTGCCAGGTGTGGGGTTACCTCTTCAGTATCTGAATTACAGGGTTTTATTGTAGCAGGAGCAAATGTTTGTCACACGCACAAAAGGCAGAGTCAAATGCATTTGCTTACTCTTGTGCCTCAATGCTAATTAATCATAAAATCTTCTGAACCAGGTCACCTAAATCTATCAAGAGGCTCTGCTAACTCAACAGTGCAGCTCAGCCCCACACAGCTCAGGTCCCAGCCTGCCAGCAACAGGACATGTGTGTGCTGGACAGCGGGTACCAAAGGAGTGTGACCCTACACTCCTAGGCCAAAGCTAGAGAAGAAGGGCCCTGGGTGGTAATGGTCATTGCCTTGGCATCATGCTCATAGCATTGAGAGTGGGTGACATGAGGCACAGACAGAGGGGCCCAGAGCGGCTTGGTACAGATGTCCGGGGTGATGACAAATGCACACACCAGGGATGTGCAGTGGTTATTAGGTGCACAGTGGGAACCCCTGGGAAGCACAGGAAAGCCCTTTCAGGAAGTTGGATGAGCTTTGATAGAGCCAGGAAAACAGCCTGGCTTCTGGCTTTGGTTTTGTAGATGTGGAGGGAGGAGAGGAATACTCCTTAACAGAGGCCTGTGTGGTTTCAACCTCTTAGTGACAAGTGAAGAGGAGACCCAGCCTTTCCTATAGATTCCTGTGTGGGGAAGATGGAGACATGCAGGAATGAGACATCAGTTATTGGCAGTCCAACATAAAATAATATAGAATCTTGCTACCTATTTCCTTTAACAATTTTAATGAATCATCAAAAATGAGATAGCCATTATTTGCTGACAACAACCAAATCTATAGAAAATGAGTGGAATAATGATTATAAGTAAAATCATGTTGTTGATGATGGTGATGATCATGATGATAATGATGGTGTCCAAGATGAACTGAGGAAAGGGTCCTGGTCCAATGAAATGAAGGTTCCTCCAGTGAATTGTGTCCACTCTTCCCTGTAAGTGTTTAGAGATTTCATAAATGGGACCCGAATGAATTATATAGCTTCAGGAATCCAAGGTGAAATCAGATCAGTAATGACCCCAAAGGTGTCCAAGTGGGAATACCCTGGACCCCGGAAGGTGTCACCTTCTAGAACAGAGACACTGTGAGAATGTGCATGTTGGAAACAGGGTCCCCTTCCCACCAGTTTGCAGCGACAGATTCCTTATTTCTCTTGATCCCTGCCTGCATGATCTTTATCATTTCTGTTTCTAACAACTCCTGCTCATCATTTTTCGGGTATTTCCTATGATGATACAAGCTGTCTCTATCAGTGGAGGCTCAACATTTTCTGTGAATTCTTTGTAAAATCACCCCCATTAAGGAAAATTTTGTTAAATCAGCCTCTGTTATAATTAAACACATTTTCCCACCAAAGCTTTCATTAAGCAAATTAAAATACAAACATATTTAAATAATATATTTCCAAATCACTTGTGATTGGAGAATGTATACATTTATACAATAAAGATGTTATATGTTATGGGGGGGTGGCCAGCACCCTCTGACCACACTGACCAACCCCAACAAAGGACAGAGAGAGGCTGGGAGTGAGGGATTCCTGTCAGGGTTGAGGTTTTCTTTCTAATGAGAAATTCCATGGTAGGAATTCTCACTCACCTCCCTCTGAACTCTGACATCACTGATAAAACTAGACTGAGAAAACAGATCAATCTCGCCAAAACCGGTGTGGCTCAGTGGATAGAGCGTAGGCCTGTGGACTGAAAGGTCCCAGGTTCAATTCCGGTCAAGGGCATGTACCTGGGTTGCGGGCACTTTCCTGGTGGGGGATGTGCAGGAGGCAGCTGATCGATGTTTCTAACTCTCTATCTCTCTCTCTTCCTCTCTGTAAAAAATCAATAAAATATATTTTTTAAAAAAAGGTCAATCTCATTCCATCATCATTTCAACATGTGAATGATTCCGAGTTGTACACATACATAATCACTGTTTTTACATCTTGTCTTTTCTTCACTTAAAACCATGACTAGCCTGACCAGTATCACTCAGTGGTTCAGCACTCACCCATGAAACAGGAGGTCACAGTTCAATTCCCAGTCAAGGCACAAGCTCTGTCTTTGGGATGGATCCCTGGTAAGGGGCATGCAGGAGGCAGACAATCAATGATTTTCTGTCATCATTATTGTTTCTATCTGTCTCTGTCTCTCTTCCTCTGAAATCAATAAAGACATTAAAATATTTAAAACCATGACTATTTCTGATGTAACTATTTGGTGTCTCTGCAATAGGCCATGAGCTTGCATAAAGGAAGAGTTTGCACACAAGTTGTAGACACAATAAAATAATTTCCAACATCAAGAATCAAGAATGTCCCATCTGCCTATTCTTGAGAGATAGTTTCTGGGATCAAAGAAACATCATAAATTAAGATAAAAGGTATTGAGACTGGCTGTCCTTTATCTTTTCTTTTTTATACAAAGGTAGAAATTATTTGTATGAAATTATGAAATAAATATTTGGAAATTGTAGATACATTAGAATGTTCAGATTCAGAAATGGTCTGCACAAATGCTAATCCCTTTTACATCTATTTTAAATGTGGCTGAGAAGGTAAAAGTGTAACCTGCTCATCTTGTCCATGTTTCTTCTTATGCTCAAAAAGGTAAGGCTGTGATTTGACCTGAATCCAATGAGTCTCATGACCCAGGTGGTCCCCTGTCCTTGACTTACATGCTGAGTGAGGTCAAGGGAAGAGATGCCTCCACAGGGACCCCAGAATGACCAGGGAAGCCGGACCTCAGGCCCTACACTTATAGGAAAGGCTGCCCCACATGCAAATATCTCTTCAAGCACCAGGGTACATCCTCTCCTGGGCTGTGCAGGCTCACAACTCTCTCCACACACAGGGCTGAGGTCTCTGGGAAGGCAGAGCTGTGGTCTAGAAGAAGATGAGGCTGCTGGGTCTTCTCCTGTGCCTGCTGACAGCCCCCAAAGGTAAGGGTCTCAGGGGTCAGACAGGGGTCATGGGATGGCTGTGACTGCACTTGACTGGAAGGACTGATGCTCCTTGTCCCCAGGTGTCCAGTGCCAGGTGCAGCTGCAGCTGCAGAAGTTGGGCCCAGGACTGGTGAAGCCCTCGCAGACCCTCTCCCTCACCTGCTCGGTCTCTGGTTACTCCATCACCAGTGGGTCCTGCTGGAATTGGATCCACCAATACCCCAGGAAGGGGCTGGAGTGGATGGGGTGCATACGTTATAATGGAGACACTACAGCCCTTCCCTCAAGAGCCTAACCTCCATCTCCATAGACACGTCCAAGAACCGGTTCTCCCTGCAGCTGAGCTCTGTGACCACTGAGGACATGGCCATGTATTACTGTGCAAGAGGCACAGTGAGGGGAAGTCAGTGTGAGCCCAGACACAAACCTCCCTGAGGGAGACAGGAGGCTCAGGACACCAGGATGCACTAAGGATACAAGGAGGCTCTCAGGACCTGCAGAGGGCCCAGGACAGAGACCTACTCAGCATAGAGACCAGACCTAGGAGCTTCTGTGGACTTGGTGGGGACGAAAGTGTCTACCTCCTGGGCCCAGGGGTTTCCTCTCAAGGCTCAGCTGTCTCCACGGACACTTCCTTCTTCGTGGCTCTAGTTTCTCGTGGCCTTACTGCAGACACAAATGAGGGAGGGACACTGCCCATTTGCAGATGAGATACCACCATGCCTAGTGACCCTTTCTTCACTGCATTCCAGTATGTCCTTTTTCTTTCTTGACAAAGACCATCCTGACTGCTTTCCTGTCCCTGTGGTTGGAAACTTTCCCACGAAGAACAACCCCGGCACAGCTCGGGCACCTGAGTGCTGAGCTCAGACTCTGTCCCCCACAAGCCCATATGCCTCCACTTCTCTCCTGCCTCCTCATAGGCCCACCTGCCCTTCAGGGGTTATGATCATCCAACGGGACCTCCACCCACAGGTGTGTGTCCATCCGACCACACGTGACCCTCTGGGTGCTTAGTGACTTGGGTGCATGTGGAAACCACCTCAGCAGAACCCACTGTCGCCTGCTGTCCTAGTTCTCACCGACTCAGACCTAGACCCTGAGCTCCACAGGCCCGGGGCCCTGCTCTACCACATTACCTATCACAGAAGACACTTTCAATCAATAAGGGACCACTTATGTCCCAGATTCAGCTCTGAACATGTCTGTATAATGTTAACGTGAAAAACCATTGAAACCTGTAAAGAATTTTGTGAGTTTATTTGAGCCAAACTGTCCACATATGCTGGAAAGCAGAACCTCAACGGATTGAGATAATGCTCCAGAGAATGGTGGGTTACATCTGTATTTATACATTACAATCAAAGGAAAGGGATGTGCATGGGTTACATGAAATTCATTGGTGATAGATTAAGGAGGTGGGATAAAGCAAAGCGAGGAGACCTCTGGGATAGGGTAAAAAGTGAAATGATGAACATGTGCTTCTTTGACACAGATGGATACAGGATAGTTAACATACTTAACAGTTGGCAAATAACTTGATAACAATAACAATGAGAGAATGTCCTGGTGCCATTTGCTGTGCCCTGAGAGGTCCAGAAAAAAAGGGAAATTACAAGTTACCCAGTCATTTCACCTCTTAGAGGCAAAAAGACAAATGTGCTCAGTAAAGACCTAAGTTGATCTTTGTCAGGGAAAATAATGGCCTAGGACATGACTACCTACCATAACCTGTTTATAGTTAAGTATTTAATGTTCAGACCATCTTTTGTGGTTATTTTAGGTCTTTGAGTTTGTACAACTGCCATGCAGGCCTTCCCTGAACTAATCAGGTTAGAATATGACCCCTTTCAACCACACCACCATGAGCACCCAGGTCCACCAATTTGTGGGAATTTGGGCTTCTAAATTCCACATGAAGTTCCTGTGTTGCATGGAGAAAATTTCTAATTTTAAAATGTTCCGGTAAAGTTTTACTTTCATCAGTTTTACATGACATTGTACAATGGTATTTCCAGGAAAACTATGAAGACACAGAGGAGGGAGGTTTCCAGCCCCACAGGCCTGTGGGGAAGAGGGTGTTGGTGCCTCCCCAGGACTCAGATCACACTCACTGCTGCTCTCTGCAATGCACAGCGGGCAGGAGAGGCCCACATGCGCTGGCACCCTGAGGCCAGAGTCAGGTGGGCCACTCCTTCCTCCTTTCTGATTGAGTGCCACTGACTAGTCCGCCTACACACAGGGAAGGGTGTTCTCCAGGAGGCTCAGGTGTCATAGCAGACAAGGAACCCTCACTCACGGCCCACAGCCACCCTGTGTGAAACAGGCAGGGTTTGGGGGGAGAGGGGGGGGGGCACAGGGAGCATGCCATTGCCCTGAGCCCAACCTGTTTAGAGAAGGAGACCTTACCTAGGGACTGGGGGACACTTGGTGCTGAAGGGCACGATTGTGGGGGACTGACAGGAATTGGTCCTAAAGGAACCTGTGGCCAATGTCACTAATCCTGGGACAGGCATCCACAGCGCAAGGCCAGCTGCTGACCAGGTCCCCTCTCAAGACCTGAGTCTCAGACTCACTCAGGGCTGTTACAGACCTACAAGAACTGCACAGGACTCCAATGTGGGGTGCTCAAGCTTTATTGCAGACGCTGCCAGCGAGCTGTCAGAGAGAGTGGTGTGAAAACATCCAAGGTGCACTCACCCTGGATATGGGACAGGACCCCTGCAGCCGCTCAGAAGTGTAGGCTTGAGCTCTGAGAGCGGGTTATGATGACTTTTTTTTTAGGTGTTTCTTCATTATGCCTGAGCTGTACAGTGGTTGGTAGGCTGACTTGCTGTTTAATTTTTAACTTCCACTTCAGTGACTGGAGTGGCCTCAATAGCTCTCACATTACTGGCTACGCCGAAGAGGATTGCGGCTATGAGGGCAAGCAAGCGACCAAAAGCGATTCTCAAATACGTCATTGACATAGGATTTGTCCTCACTGACCGAGTTCTTCTTGGAGGGGGTCCACTGTTCACACTCCCTCCGGCACCGTTATTTATGCACAGGGGAGGGTCCCAGCCTACATGGCAATGGCAGTTCCCTTGGTTGTTGCACACGCCCCTGTGGTTGCATTTGGAAGGAGGGCAGTCGTAGTTTATTTCTTCTATGGAAGAATTGCAGGAGCCCTTATAACAGAAGGCGTTATCACGACAGGGGGTACCAGTTCTCACAAAACCAACGTCGGTTGCTCCTGTTCCACGGTGTGTATCCAGTCCAAAACACCAGGTGTTTCGAAGGAGAGACTGATGGAAACTCACATGTTCCTGCATCCGAGGCATATGAGTGACGTTCACACACTGTAGGCGTCCACACAGATAGTCATCGCCATAACAACGGCCTGGATTGAACAGATGAGTAATTTTACAGTGTCCGAATCGGCTTCCCTGCCTATTAATTTCGTAGCAGTGTTTTGGAGCATTCAGCGCTCCTTCCCCAAAGATCTCCTTGCAGTGCACACTGCGGTCGGTACAATTGCCATGATAGCAGTAGCCGTCCTCGGTGCACGGGGTTCCATCTTGGAGATAAAAATTCCCAGGGCACCTCGTGTCCTCCCCCATGCAGTACTCCGGAAGGTCACAGATGTTCTGGATCGGTCTGCAGAGCGTCCCCGCAGGTGTGTAGGTGCAGTTTGTGCAGCATGTTTCTCTGTTACAGATGCTTCCAGGCGTGAAGTAGCAGTTGGTCTCACAGCAGGTGTTGCTATAGCACTCACTGAAGGTCCCACAGTCACACTGCTCTGTGTCTTCCACTTCAGAGTTTCCACATCGAGTGACTGTCAGGCTTTCGTTTACATGGACAAATTCAGTTAAGTAGAGGCATGCTGCATGGTTATTACTATAGGAGTTTTGTAGGTGCACCACAGAGCAGTTGCTAAAGGCATCTGTCAACACAGGGTACCTGTTCATGATGCAGGTGGTCCTTCGCTGGCAAACACAAGACTTTTCATCAAAATCCAGACCCATTGTCCTCGCAACTTGCTGGGTGGCTATAACCGCCAACAATAATATATGTCTGTACAGGTGACCCACATAGACCAGACTCCTGGCTGAGCACAAACTGTTCCCAACGGGATTAAAATTAAGTTCATGGGGTGCATCTTTCAGCATCATTAAGCCTGTATAGGGCTTAAATGGAATATAAATTTTGGCCTGATAATTCTGAGCAAATGGACCTTGGGGCACCGCAAAGTTGTTCATATCGGCTGGATCCCTCTGATTATAAATGACCATGATGCTGATGTAGTACCTTATGTCAAGGCCTCGGAACATGGAGTCCATTAAACTCCCTAGATATACTAGGAATTTGATGTTTTCTGACATATTTGTGTACAGAGTATAAATGGAATTTGAACTCATGAGGCAGGCTTTCATGTTTCCTCTGTGGGATGCATAGAGCTTACTGCTGACCCTGGAGGCTGCACTGGTGTTCACGTTGGAGAGCAGGGGGTGCCTCTGTGCCTTGTATCCCAGCCTGGTCGTGGGTCCTGTGGCGTTGGTGTCGGCTAAGATCTGAGAAACGATGTGCTCAAACCTCTGGGAATCCTTGAGGGGTTTGATTTCATAGGCAAGGTCGTCCACCTTCATGATGCCTTCCAGGCCCCCATAGCACGTGTCCACGGTGACCATGGAGAGAGGGACGTCCTCCAGGTAGCCCAGGTAGTAACAGTCGAGAGGGAAAAAGGGGGAGTCCACCTGCAAGGCCCCCTGGTCATCTTGAGTCATCATCACCACCTGTCCAGGCCAAAACAGTCTCTTGCGCCGCATGTGGAGGACGTGTCTCTGGCCCCCAAACCTCAGGCTGTAGGAGAGCCAGCCTGCTACCTGCACGGTTTTGCTGTGGTGCAGCTCCTTCCTGGGAATCACCACCTCGGAGGAGATGTAGCGCCAGGAGGGGCGACCTTGAGAACACTGGGCGGGAGCCATCACCACCCAGAGCCCAAGCAGCAAGAGGGGCGTCCTCAGGGTGACGGGGCCCCCTGCCAGCCTCATGTCCTTGATGGGGGAGAACTGTCAATGTGAATCGAGAGAGGGTGGGTCCTCAGTGAAGTTGGGTCCCCACCATCTGTGGTGGCCACTTCCTGCCAAGAGGATAGTGACCTGACCGAAAACCCACCCTGGCTGTGTCAGCTGAGGTAACAATGACAGGGTGTGGCAGTGGGTGGGGCTGGGCATGCATCCAGCTGGGGTGGAGGTGGGGGAGGTGAGAGGCAGGTCTGAAAGCTAAGGTGGAAATAAGAGAGAAGGAAGCAGGGCTGTGTCTCCCCTGCACACCTCAGGCTTCCCTCCAGCGACCTGCACACATGCTGTGTAGTTTCAGCAGTTAAAGTCCCTACAACCCCATTGGCTCTGTGAGCCTGCGTCACTTCCCAGGGGTCACTGTTTTCCTTTTTATGGGGCCTCTTCTCCCTAAGCCTCTGGCAGGCCAGCTAGGCTTTGTTAATTTTACCCTCATAGGTGTTGAAAGGCTTTAAATTGTAACTATATGTGTCTTCTTCTGGTTTGCAGCTAATTAGTTTCCAACCCTGAGCTCCTGCTGATTGCTGCTTGGAAGCTCTTTGGAGCCTAGTGAGGGAAGCGTCTCCCAGTCTCTACCTGAGGCTTCCTGGATGAGCTTTTCCTTTTCCTCCTGAAAGGGCAAGTCGTCGCGGGGCCTGACCACGCTGCTGGCGGCCTCAGGCACCGACTCCCCAGCCCACGGTGGGAGCCCAGCGCAGGCTGCCACCCCCCTGCCGCCCCCGGACTGGACCCACACGGCAGCGGCGGCGGGGCGGGGCGCATGCCCTAGCCCGAGGAGATGGAGGAGGAGGCGATCTCCGGCGCCCCGGGGAACGAGACGGAGGACGTGGACTTCCTGTCTGGGCTGGAACTAGTCGATCTGCTGGACCCCCAGCAACCGGACTGGCCCCTGGAGCCCAGGCTCAGCTCGCCCTGGGAGGGGGGGGGGGCCTAGGACGGCGCCCTCCATCTTGCCCTGGGTCCTCCATTTTTGGGGCGGCCGCCATGTGCTCAGGAGAGTGCCTTCTTCTCGGAAGCCCAGGCCCCTGCTGGCCACGCCCAGGATTTCTTTAAACTAACCAATGACAATCAAGGGACGTGCGCGCCATAGAGATGACCACATCCTGTGTAACAAGACCCTACTCGCGCCTGGCCAATCGGTGGGGCCCACAGTCCCCTCCCCTGCCCTTACTATAAAACCCACAATCCCATCAGGCCTCACTCTCTTTCAGCCACTGGGCTTACCGTTGTTGTATCGGTGAGTGTGGTCGGGGAGCCGAACTAGTTCGAAATGAAGGACTCTTTGCTTTTGCATCGGACTCGCTGGCTCCCTGATGGGCTTTTTGGGAACCTTGAAATCTGGGCACAACACTCCTCCAGCTGGTGATGACGACGGGAAGGACTTCTGGCCTAGTGGGAGCCATGGGGTTGTTCCCTGGAGTCCTTCCCTGTGATTCTCTCCTGGCCTTTGAGAGATGCTTCGTCTGCACGTGCTGACCAGCTCTCCCCTGAAGAAATGGCAGGCCTCTGTGGGTGTCTGACAGGAGATGTTATGGAATGTGGGATTTATGAAATCGGCACAGAAGTGACAGTCAGACACTGTGAGGTTCGGGAAAGAGCCTTTAATTAAAGCAGTGCTGCTGGTTCAGGGGACTCTAAGATCCAGATCCTGAACTGCCTGGACAATGAGATTTCTCTACATATATTGAAGGGGTTAAAAAACAAAACAAAACAAAACAGGGAAGAGAAGTATTTATTGTGCTTAGCAGATATCTTGTAGAAAGCTTGCAGCCTTGAGCACAGCATAGCTCAGATAACCAGGAGACACCTGGCATGGGAGGAACTAAGGATAGACCAAACCCGTCTCCCACATTCTTTCACAAATGAAGTTAATTACAGATAGCAAGAGAGTGCAGTAGAAAGCAGGTTACTGGGACTAATTCAGATTGCTAGCCCCCCCCCCCCCGCCCCCCAATGTCTCATTTTCCCTATCATGTGAACCAGTATTTTACACGTTTTTATCTAATTGTGCAGTGTCTTTAGGAGAGGATGGGAAATTCACTCACAGGTCGCGATAATAATTGATCGTTGTTCTCCAGCACAGGGTGGCAATTGCCCTTTTATTAAAGGCTACAGTCACTTTTTGAGCATAATGTGTTCACGGGTGTATTTCCAGGGCTATACATTGAGTTCTCTGCTGCGCACATTGCTTTCCCACTGCAAGACTTCTGAGTCCTCCCACAGTGCTCACCTGCCCCTCATACTATGATGCTGACAGACTCCTTCACCTCCTCTTCTGTTTCCACAGAGGGCGACATGTGGGTACCTGAGCTGACAAAGTCTAAATACATTCACCCTCCCTCTTGGATGCTGTGGACGGGCTGAGAGAGTCTGTCACTTCATGCTTGTGCAGCAGGAGGCATGAGGTATGGAGGCTGCAGGGTGCCAGCACCCTCGGGGACCCTGGTGGAGGGAGTAGCATCTGGCCTTTCAGCAGACTCTGATCTCTAGGAGGGGTGTCTTGGCTGGATGAACGCTGGCAGCAAGAATGAAAGATGCCAGGTCTGTGAGATCTGGTACATGCCATGCCCTGGAAAGCCAGTAGAAACACTTTCTGCAACAGAATTTGGCTCCTCTGAGATGTGCCTGTGTCCCTGAGAAGTACAGCTACAAAGGAATTTGCAACTGAAAAGGAACTGCCCTTTCCAAGGAGGCTGGGACCCTGCAGGGTGCCACACCAGGGTGCCCGTGGGAGTGTCAGTAGTGGCACCTCCAGGAAGAATGTGGTCATTGACCCAAAGCCAGCCACCAATCCTGTGTCTGTGTCTGAGAGGCACTCTCTAGTGGTGACCACAAAAGCACGTCTACCCGGACCCCAACGTGAGGAAGTGAGGTGCTCTGAGCCTGGATGGATACTGTCAGCCCTCCAGTGCTGGACAGCTAAAGCAGTACAGGGAGTATGTGTCCCTCCCAGCCTGTTGGTAGGATGGCCTTGGCCAGAAACCTCTGAGGCACTCACCCTGGACCATCGTGCCTACACCAAAGGTAACAAAATCTCAGACATATGCCACAGCAATTTATTTTATTTATTTTATTGTTTTATTGCTTAAAGTATTACAAAGAGTATTACATATGTCTCCTTTTGTTTTCCCGCCCTTGACAATCCCCTGGCCTCCCCTACCCCCCAGTGTCTTATGTCCATTGGTTATGCTTATATGCATGCATACAAGTCCTTCGGTTGATCTCTTACCCTCCCCTCTTGCCCCCCAACCCTCTCTGGCCTTCCCGCTGTAGTTTGACAGTCTGTTCAAGGCTGCTCTGTCTCTGTATCTATTTTTGTTCATAAGTTTATAATGGTCTTTATTATCCATAAATGAGTGAGATCATGTGGTATTTTTCCTTCATTGACTGGCTTATTTCACTTACAATAATGCCGAAGCAATTTCTTCACTGATACAGCTCCTAGGGCATTATAAACTAAAGAGAAAATAAACAAATGGGCTACATCAAAATAAAAAGCTTCTGTATAGCAAAAGAAACCATCAACAAAACAACAAGAAAACCCACTGCATGGAAGAACATATTTGCCAATGTTATCACCGATAAGGGTTTAATCTCCATCAATTACAGGGAACTCATACAACTTAAAAAAAAGAAAGATAAACAATCCAATAAAAAAATGGGCAAAGGACCTAAATAGACACTTTTCTTTTTCTTTTCTTTTTTTTTTTCTGGCGAAATCTCGGTTTATTAGTGCGTTTGGTAAAATAGACACTTTTCAAAAGAGGACATTCAGAAAGCCAAGAGACATATGAAAACATGCACAAAGTCACTAATCATCTGAGAGATGCAAATCAAAACAATGAAGTACCATCTCACACCTGTCAGAATGGGTATTGTCAACAAATCAACAAACTACAAGTGCTGGAGAGGATGTGGAGAAAAAGCAACACTCGTGCACTGATGGTAGGAATGCAGACTGGTGCAGCCACTATGGCAGACAGTATGGAGTTTCCTCAAAAAGTTAAAAATGGAACTCCTATTTGACCCAGTGATCCTACTTCTAGGAATATATCCCAAGAAACAAGAAACACCAATCAGAAAGGATATATGCACCCCTCTGTTCATAGCAGCACAATTCACCATAGCTAAGATCTGGAAACAGCCTAAGTGCCCATCAGTAGATGAAAGGATTAGAAAACTATGGTACATCTACACAATGGAATACTATGCTGCTGTAAAAAAAGAAGGTATTCTTACCATTTGCAACAGCATGAATGGAACTGGAGAGCATTATGCTAAGTGAAATAAGCCAGTCAATGAAAGAAAAATACCACATGATCTCATTTATCTATAATAAAGACCATTATAAACTGATGAACAAAAATAGATACATGGGCAGAGCAGCATCGAACAGACTGTCAAACTACAGCGGGAAGGCTGGGGAGGCGGGATGGTAAGAGATCAACTGAAGGACTTGTATGCATGCATATAAGCATAACCAATGGACACAAGACACTGGGGGGTAGGGGAGGCTAGGAGAAAGTCAAGGGGGAAATAAAAAGGAGACATATGTAATACTCTTTCTTTGTAATACTTTAAGCAATAAAACAAAATTAAAAAAAGAAAATCTCTATATCAATAATATATCTATATCTATAAATACATCTATAGTCAAACTATGCATATAACTAAATCAACATCTATATCTTATCAATATCTATCTATATCCATGGGAGTAGAGGCACATTTATTTTATCCCTAAGGAGTCACTGATTATTCCCACATCCTACTTCCTTACTGTTGGGGTCCAGCCCGAGCAGGTCCAGGGGTTCCCAAAGGTGTGGACAGAGTCAGTGAAGAAGGAAGGACACAGAGACAGCGTTCAGATCATCAGCATAGTTGGGTCCTCTCTTTTTCTCTCCCCTATTGTCCTGTTACAACTGCATTTATAAGCATGACATAATGGTATGTTTTGGGTCCTCCCTTGGCCTTCCTGGTTTCTTATCTGACCTTTGCCAAAAATCCTGTCTCTATCTAGTTCTGTTGATTTTAATCTTGTCTAGGTTAATCTCTGCATTCCATTATAAGGGCTATTCCAAGGTCACTATTCTACTGCTCTACTGATTAGCTACAAGGAAGTGACTGAAGGAGATTATCCTACCCAGTAAAGGTTATGTCCTCCCAGCCCTGCTGCTTGCCTTCCCTGGGACTGCCCTGTGTTGGTGGGTCTCCAGGGGTATAGGCTTTGGTGCTTTCCCTGGTGGGCAGACCCCTGGGGATGTGGGCCCAACAAGTCCCAAATTTACTGCCAACAGTCTTAGTCCAAGTTTTTCATAGGTAGTACATGGTATTTCTGTACTAGGGGGTTTCACTGATTTATTCTCTTCCTTAGTCCTGTTAATCCCTAACTCCAGGGAAAAAATCCCCACCTGGGGAAACAACCTTTCTCCGCGAGGTGGCCCTGGTTAAAACACATAGTGCTAAGAGGGGGAGCAACCATATTAAGAACAGTATGCCATATACGCCAGGTCCCTTGAAAAATATGCTATGCAGATGTTTCTGCCCTGCAGCGACTGTGTCAAGCAGCAAGAATGGACCGGCTTCCAGCACCTGACCACCTCCTACAGCATAGCCCCTGGTGTGGAAGGAGAGGTCCCTGGGCATGGTGACCAGGACCCCACAGAGGGCCTGGTTTTCTGAGGGCACAGTCAGCACCTCCTTCCAGGAGAAGCCCCAGAGACCAGAATCTCCCCTCACATCTTGTCCTTTGTATGTACAGACACCTCCCATATGCAAATGCCCACACGGCCACCAGACATACACACAGTTGGCCTCCACTTAAATGCAGGGCCTCCTCACCCTGGAGAATACTTTCTGGGGGACGAGGACCTCACCTGCAAGACATGACTCCCATGTGGCACTTCCTCTTCCTGCTGTCAGCTCCCAGATGTGAGTGACTCAGGGCTTAGACGTGAGGAGATGGGGACCCTGCATCTGAGCCCAGGACTCACTGTGTTCTCTCTGTCGCAGGTGTCCTGTCCCAGGTGCAGCTGCAGGAGTTGGGCCCAGGACTGGTGAAGCCCTCACAGACCCCCTCCTTCACCTGCTCTGTGTCCGGGGGCTCAGTCACCAGCAGTTACTGGTGGAACTGGATCTGCCAGCCCCCGGGGAAAGGTTTGCAGTGGATGGGGTACTGGTCAGGGTACACAAGGTACAACCCAGCCTTCCAGGGCCGCATCTCCATCACTGCTGACACAGCCAGGAAACAGTTCTCTCTGCAGCTGAGTTCCGTGACCACCGAGAACACGGCCGTGTATTACTGTGTGAGAGACACAGTGAGGGGAAGTCAGTGTGAGCCCAGACATTAACCTCCCTGAGGAGACAGCAGGGCTGGACTGCAGGGAGCGTCCAGGACACCAGGAGGCGCTCAGGACACACAGCACAGAGAGCAGCCCCAAGAGCAGGGGCAGAGGGAGGTGGGGAGGGAAGAGCCTTCCTGTTGGGCTCAGGGATTTCCTCTCAAGCTCTCAGCTGCCTCCAGGGATCGCCCTTCCTTCTCATGTTCTCACCGCAGACAACAGTGAAGAAGGGACATTGTGTTTGCAGGTGACACGTCGGCAGGGAGTAGGGACTCTCCTTCATGAAGGCTCCTTCACAAATTCTAAAAGTGGCTTTTTCACTGTCTTTTCAATGCTTTGCTGATGAGTGTGAGCTTCACGGATGGGTTGCTGCAATTGGGCTGTGTGCACAGCTCTGCCTCCCTCCCTGGGGGTCACAGCTCCCTCAGTGTCTGTCTCTCCCTGTGCCCTCCCCCTCCTGGTTCCAGAGAGTTCACAGGGCCCTCCCTCTGCTGAAAGGCCTGAGCTCACTCAGGGCTGGTGGACCTCACCCATCCTCTCTGGGTCCACATTGATCCCCAGAAGAGCTGTCAGCTCCGTGCACCAAACACAGGGAGACCCACATCCATGCAAAGAACGGGCCCTGCTTTCCATGAGGAAGCAGTGCTAACCCCACAGCGGGGACAGGTGACCCTGAGGCTGGGATGTGCATCATCGAACTCCTCCTCCACCTTTCCTCCTGGAGCCAAGGTTTTCTAGCTTCACTGTGGGTGAGATGTGCATTGGGAGCATATTGGAAGCCGAGGAGCATCCATGGGACCCCCTATGTCCATACCGTCCTCTTACAACTTGCCCAGGAAACACTGAGTCACACAAACACATAGTCACACACAGGGAGTCAGTCAGTCACAGAAACACACACACAAACAGCAGATAGTCTCACACACAGAGTCACACACACACACAGTCACATACACAGTCACAAAAAGTAAGACACACAGAGTTACAAACACAGTCACACACACAGTCACATGCACACACACACACAGTCACACACTCATTTCTGGGAAAGATATGCATTCACACATGAGCAGTAATATAAAACTGTTCATGTCCTTATACACTGGACTTTATGAATTCTATATTAGAAAATGGGGTTATCCCTAACTGATTTGGCTAAGTGGATAAAATGTCAGCCTGCAGAATAAAGGGTCCTGGGTTTGATTCCGGTCAAGGGCACATACCCCAATGGGTGACGTACAGGAGGCAGCCAACCAGTGATTCTCTTTCATCATTGATGTTTCTATCTCTCGCTCCCTCTCCCTTCCTCTCTGAAATCAATAAAGAAATATTTCTTTTTAATTGTTTAAAAATAAAAAATAGGGTTATATTTCATTCTCTTGAATGCCATATGAAATATACGAAATAAATATGAAGTCTGCAAGCAACTATTATTTCAACACTGGCCACACCTGTTAAGATCAACAGTTCTCAGCCCTCTTAGTAGAAGCTCAAATTAGGAACTTGATCCCAACTTTGCTAGATTGCTACAAATTTTAAAAAATAATTGAATTAATAGTGAAAACCTCCCACCAAATTAAAGCCAAGGACCAAATGGCCTCAAGGGTGAATTCTACCAGAATTTCAAATAGGACTTGATAACTTTCTATTAACTCTTCTTGAAGTCTTCCAAGAATTAAGGAAAGAGACAACACTTCCAAACAGATTTCTTGAAGTGACCATTACACTCATATCAAAGACAAGTAGAAACATACAAAAATGAGAGGTCAATATCCCTGATGAAATTACATGCAAAACCCTCAAAGATATGCCAGGAAACTAATCTGCACACTGAAAGGATCATTTACCAAGATCAAGTGGGAAACCATCCTTGCATCCAAGGATGCATCAATGTACATAAAACAGTAACTGTGCTACATCTCATTCACATAATGAAGGATAAAGTATACCAATGCATATACAGATACAGAATAAAGCCTTTAAAATTGAAAATTGCTTCAGAATTAAAATTCTTAGCAGCTTAGTTGTAGAAGCAATGGACCTCAATATACTAAAGGCCACGTTTGAAAACCCCAGAAAGGCAACATGACCCACGGTGGGTGAAGGAGAGCAAGAGAAAACCCCATCCAGGGGCCTCTGGACAGCACCCCTAGGTCCTCATCAAAACCCCAAGGAAGGAGGACTCTCAATCCTGGTAGCTGCCCCCAAAAGAATGGGGTCAGGGTGATGGGTCTCAGGAAAGGAGGGAGGGAGGGGGGTCAGGATGGAACCCCTTGTGGCCAGCATCCTTGATTCCTTTCCCATCTGGGGTCTCCCCGAGAATGACAAGGTCAGGCCTGCAGCCCAGGGTCTCAGCTGCACCCTTATAGACAGACTCCATGCAAATGGGGCTCTCCTCCTTCTCATAAAAGAGGGTCCTTGCCCGGCATGTTGGGGAGACACCCAGAACCCAAGCGCCTGAGACAGAACCCCAGCGGCTCCACCATGGACTTGGTGCCAAGCTGTGTTTTCCTCCTTATTTCTCAAGGTCGTTCTCAGGAGAGGGGAGCGCTGAGACCTGTGCCTGTGCCTGTTGGTGCTTCCATGTGATTCTCAGTCCACCTTGTGTCTCTGTGTTTGCAGGTGTCCAGTGTGAGGTGCAGCTGGTGGAGTCTGGGGGAGGCCTGGTGCAGCCTGGGGGGTCTCTGAGACTCTCCTGTGCAGCCTCTGGATTCACCTTCAGTAGCTACTGGATGAACTGGGTCCGCCAGGCTCCAGGGAAGGGGCTGGAGTGGGTTTCTGCTATTAGTAGTAATGATGGTAGCACATACTACGCCAAAGCTGTGAAGGGCCGCTTCACCATCTCCAGAGACAATGCCAAGAACTCGCTGTATCTGCAAATGAGCAGCCTGATACCCAAGGACATGGCCGTGTATTACTGTGCGAGACACAGTGAGAGGAAGTCAGTGTGAGCCCAGACACTAACCTCCCTGAGGAGACAGCAGGACTGCATTGCAGGGAGCATCCAGGACACCAGGTGGCGCTCAGGACCAGCAAACCCAGGGTCCCAGCTCAGAGGCTGCCCCTGGAGGGTTGTGCAGGCTTCCTATTGGGGTCAATGCTTTCTTCCCTCCTAGTGTCCCTGGGGCAGTTCCTCTTCCTTCTTTGTGTCTTTAATTAGATTCTCTGCAATAAAAAAGCAGGAAGCGGCTGTGTGTCAGATCTGGTGGACTTCTCATCTGGGCCCTTCCTGTCACCATGTCCCTGATGGTCGCTCTCTGGGTTGACAAGGAAAACATTGTAGGGATTCCTGTCCCCTCACTGAGAACAAAGTCCACCACCCTCCACGCAGTGCTGAGTGGGATCACGGAGTCCAGGCCCCAAAACTCACCTGAGGGTGAACAGCCCTTCGCTCTGCCCCAGGAGGAGCCCTTTGGGGGCAGATAGCAGCTTGCCTCTCACTGACATCGCTGCACATGGAGGTTCAGCGTCTGACCCCTGTGGGCGCTGCCCCTCTGTGAGCCTGGAAGATGAACCCAGCTCCCAGTGTGTCCCCTGACAGGGGCAGGAAGGAGGCCTAGTGATTGTCCCTGTCATAGGCCTGCGGGGCCCTGCTCCCTGTGGGTCTCAGAACCTGGTCCCAGGGGACGTGTCCCAACACCTGTCCCGCTTCCCCTGGGGAACCACCTGCATCCTGAGAACCTGCTGAAGGGAGACATGGTCCCACCCACCTCTGCTGTGCCTCCAGCTCCACAGACACCACCCCATCCTCACCCTCTGTCCACTGCCACCCACACTCATCCCATGGGGTTTGCACAGGATGTCCCGTGTGGCCGTGTCTGCCCTCTCCTTCCCCCCTATTAGGTGTTGCTTTAAATGAACGCCCCTCTGAATCCGGACTGCTGCCTCCTAATCACTTGCCTGCCTGCCTCCCTGATTGCCCCTAACTGCTTCTGCCTGCCAGTCTCTTACATCATCCCCTCATGCCCATCTCCTGTGCCAGGCCCTCTCTGAGACGCCAGGGCCAGGGCCATTCAGGCGACATGAAGTGACCTCAGCCACCTGCCGAGCCCACATGCAGTGCCCACATGTGGTGTCAGTCTGTGTGGGTCCCTCCTGTGTCAAGTGGAGACACAGCTGAGCACTGACCTAGGTCCACTTCCAACAGCTCACACCTGTGCTGAGGGAACCTCCAGGGGACCCTGAGCTTCAGAGCATCATGGTGGACATGCCCATAGCTATTGATGTTAGAGGGAAGTGAGGGAAGGGCTGGGCCCCGGTCATCTATGATGTTGCCAAAGTCTTGCTGACCAGAGTCCAGGTACACAGGGAGCTCTGTGAATCCAAACAGTGCAGGAACAGCCCAGCCAGCATGGCTCAGTGGTTGAGCATCAACCTATGAACCAGGAGGTCACTGTTCCATTCCTGGTCAGGGCACATGTTCAGGTTGCCGGCATCATCTCCAGTATGGGGCATGCAGGATGCAGTCAAACAATGATTGTCTCTCATCATTGATGTTTCTCTTTCTCTTCTTTCCTGTCCCTCTAATAATAAATGAAAATATCCTCAATGGATGATTAAAAAAATAAGAGCTATATCTACATATGTATTTGTATCTATATCTATATATGTATCTATATTTATATATGCATCTATGTCATCTATATCTGTATCTATATGTATATCTACTAGAGGCCTGGTGCACAAAATTCAGCCACTGGTGGGGGGGGGGGCTCCCTCAGCCCCGCCTGCACCCTCTCCAATCTAAGAAACCTTTGGGGGAATTCCGACTGCGGGTTTAGACCGATCCTACAGGGATGTCCTGCAATCAGACATTCCTTTCACATTCTGGAACTGCTGGCTCCTAACCACTCACCTGCCTGATCGCCCCTTAACTGCTCCCCTGCAAACCTGATTGATTCCTAACTACTCCCCTGCTGGCCTGATCAGCACAACTACCCTCCCCTGCCAGCCATCTTGTGGTGGCCATCTTGTGGTAGCCTTCTTGTGACTAAATGGGGTGGCCATCTTGTGATTATATGGTGTTGGCCATATTGTGATGATGTGAGGGCATTACGTGAGGGCACAAGAGCCACTTAGGCTTTAATTATTATAAATATCTATATTATATCTATCTATATTTGTATCTATATCTATATCTATATCTATGTCTATATGTATCTACATCTATACCTATCTGTATCTGTATCTATATCTATATCTATATCAATATCTATATCTATACCTATATTTATATCTATCTATATCTATATCTATATATCCCAGCAGAGGCACATTTATTTTCTCCTTAAGGAGACAATAAAGCAGTCAAATATCTATAATAATAATCTATAATAATAAAAGCATAACATGTAAATTGATCAAATGACCAAATATCAGAACAACCGTTCAGACAACCTTCCGGACGACCACACTACGACACGAACTGGCACCAGGCCCACCGATGCTGGTGTGATGCAATGATCGGGGGGCTCAGAGATCGCGCCATGATCGTCCCACAGAGGTAGGCCCAGGCCATCTTCTGCAGGGCAATTGATGGGGGGGGCACCATGATCTATCAATATCGATATATATAACTATATTTATATATATATCTTACGTATAATCTATATCTATGTCATCTATATCTATATCCATCTATCTATCTATATCCATGAGAGCAGAGCCTCATTGATATTATCCCTAAGGAGTCACTGATTGTGCCCTCATCCTACTTCCTGACCATCTCCTGCATCATAACCCCTGGTGTGGAAGAAGAGATCCCTAGGAACGGTGACCAGGACCCCAAAAAAGGGAATGGTTCCCTGAGGGCACAGGCAGCAACTCCTTCCAAGAGAAGCCCCAGAGACCAGGACCTCCCTCACCTCTTGCCTTTTGTATGTGCAGACACCTCCCATATGCAAATGCCCACAAGGCCACCATACACACACACACACAGTTAGCGTCCACTTAAATTCAGGGCCTCCTCACCCTCAAGAATACTTTCTGGGGGAGGAGGACTTCACCTGCAAGACATGACTCCCATGTGGCTGTTCCTCTTCCTGCTGTCAGCTCCCAGCTGTGAGTGACTCAGGGCTTAGACGTGAGGAGATGGGGACCCTGCATCTGAACCCAGGACTCACTGTGTTCTCTCTGTCCCAGGTGTCCTGTCCCAGGTGCAGCTGCAGGAGTCAGGCCCAGGACTGGTGAAGCCCTCACAGACCCTCTCCCTCACCTGCACCGTGTCGGGGGGCTCAGTCACCAGCAGTGACTACTGGATCTGGATCCGCCAGCCCCCCAGGGAAAGGTTTTCAGTGGATGGGGTACTGGAGAGGGGGCACAAGCTACAACCCAGCCTTCCACGGCCGCATTTCCATCACTGCTGACACAGCCAGGAACCAGTTCTCCCTGCAGCTGAGCTCCGTGACCATCGAGGATACAGCTGTATATTACTGTGCGAGACACAGTGAGAGGAAGTCAGTGTGAACCCAGACACTAACCTCCCTGAGGAGACAGCAGGGCTAGGTTTCAAGGGGCGCCCGGACAGCAGGGGGCGCTAAGGGCCCACAGCCCCAGGGGCATGGGCAGAGGGAGGTGGGGAGGGAAGGGCCTTCATGTTGGGGGCAGGGATTTCCTCTCAAGCTCTCAGCTGCCTCCAGGGAAGGCTCTTCCTTTTCTTTGCCGCCATCTTAGTTTTTCCTTGAAGGCTCTTCCTTTTCATGTTCTCAGTGCAGACAACAGTGAAGAAGGGAAATGTGTTTGCAGGTGACAATGACAGGGACTCTCCTTCACGAAGGCTCCTTCACAAATTCTAAAAGTGTTTTTTTCACTGTCTTTTCAACGTTTCGATGATGAGTGTGAACTCCACGGGTGGGTTTCTGGGGTTGGGCTGTGTGTACAGCTCTGCCTCCCTCCCTGGGGGTCACAGCTCCCTCAGTGTCTGACTCTCATGTGCCCTCCCCCTCCTGGTTCCAGGGAGATCACAGGGCCTCCCTCTGCTGAAAGGCCTGAGCTCACTCAGGGCTGGTGGACCTCACCCATCCTCTCTGGGTCCACATTGGTCCCCAGAAGAGCTGTCAGCTCAGTGCACCAAACACAGGGAGCCCCACATCCACGCACACTTGGGGCCCCTGCTGTCCATCAGGAAGCAGTGCTAACCCCACAGCGGGGACAGGTGACCCTGAGGCTGGGATGTGCATCATCAAACTCCTCCTCCACCTTTCCTCCTGGATCCAAGGTATTCTGGCTTCACTTTGGTGAGATGTGCATCGGGAGCATGTTGGAAGCCAAGGAGCGTCCATGGGACTCCCTGCATCCATACCGTCCTCTTAAAACTTGCCCAGGAAACACAATCACACAGACACATAGTCAAACACACAGAGTCACACACACACGCAGTCACACACACTCAAACAGTCACATACACAGTCACACACAGTCACAAACCATAAAATACACAGACACACAGAGTTACAAACACAGTCACACACACAGTCACACACTCGTTTCTGGAAAAGACATGCATTCACTCATGAGCAATAATACAAAACTGTTCATGTCTTTATACACTGTACTTTATGAATTCTATATTAGAAAATGGGGTTATCCCTAGCTGATTTAGCTCAGTGGATTAAGCGCCGGCCTGCAGAATGAAGTGTCCTGGGTTTCATTCTGGTCAAGCGCACATACCCCAATGGGTGACGTGCAGGAAGCAGCCAACCAGTGATTCTCTCTCATCATTGATGTTTCTATCTCTCGCTCCCTCTCCCTTCCTCTCTGAAATCAATAAAGAAATATTTCTTTTTAATTGTTTAAAAATAAAAAATAGGGTTATATTTCATTCTCTTGAATGCCATATGAAACATATGAAATAAATATGAGGTCTGCAAGCAACTATTATTTCAACACTGGCCACACCTGTTAAGATCAACAGTTCTCAGCCCTCTTGGTAGAAACTCAAATTAGGAACTTGATCCCAACTTTGCTAGATTGCTACTAATTTTAAAAATTAATTGAATTAATAGTGAAAACCTCCCACCAAATTAAAGCCAAGGACCAAATGGCCTCAAGGGTGAATTCTACCAGAATTTCAAATAGGACTTGATAACTTTCTATTAACTCTTCTTGAAGTCTTCCAAGAATTAAGGAAAGAGACAACACTTCCAAACAGATTTCTTGAAATGACCATTACACTCATATCAAAGTCAAGTAGAAACATACAAAAATGAGAGGTCAATATCCCTGATGAAATTACATGCAAACCCCTCAAAGATATGCCAGGAAACTAATCTGCACACTGAAAGGATCATTTACCAAGATCAAGTGGGAAACTGTCCTAGCATGCAAGGATGGTTCAATGTATGTAAACCAGTAACTGTGCTACATCTCATCCACAGAATGAAGGATAAAGTATACCATCATATAAATAGATACAGAATAAAGCCTTTAAAATTGAAAGTTGCTTCAGAATTAAAATTCTTAGCAGCTTAGTTGTAGAAGCAATGGACCTCAATATACTAAAGGCCATGTTTGAAAAGCCAACAAGTGACATCATGCTTCACAAAGAAAATTTCAAAGCTTTTCTTCCTACATCAGGACCAGGACAAGGGCTCCCCTGTGATTACTTCTATTCGTTAAAACTAGAAGTCCTTCTCAGAATAATTAGGCAAGAAAAGGAAACTTCAAATGTCTAAATCAGAAAGAAACCAGTTAAAATGTTTCTCCTTATCTGTAAGCAGATGACAGGATCTTGTACATAGAAAACCTCCTGTAAGTGAAACCGTGTCAAATGGGACTTCTGGTCTCTTGAACATGAACCTCCTGAATTCTGAACTAATATTCTGAACAGTATAGAAGCTGATAGAACTAGAATTCAGGAAAGATGGAAGATACAAAGCCAACACACAAATGGCTTGTGCCCCTGCACCCTCTCAACAGAGTGTCTTCATGGCTCTAGGAAACATGTGGGCTGTTTCAGAGGAAAGTGAGGGAAGAAAACTTGAACTGGCTACACAACAAGGAGATGACAACCTAATGAATCAAGAGCCTTGGGCATGTGTGTCCTCGGTCTTGGTTAATCCCCCATCATGTTCCCAGTTAGCTCCCCACCCCCAGTGTGGCTCTGGATGAGGTGTAGGTTCCAGTTGAAACCCATAATGTGGCAGAGTGGTCACAGGGTCACATGCAGACATCAGGTATCCAATAACAAGATTTTCATAACCTAAACTAAATTATTTCCAACATGTTTCCCACACACACCTGATCATGAAGGAGGTTCTTCTATGTCCAAGACATGAAACTCGATCGATAACAGAGTCTAGAGAAAAAACACAATAAAGGAGGCCGTGCAGCTGCTACACGTCCAGCACCAAACTGCCCTGAGGGAATAGGACCCAGGAGCTCTGTCTGTGTCTCTCCAGTTCATGCTTCTGGTCCCCAGGGGCCCTCACAGATGCTCTTCTCTCTCCAACACTTGGTCCACTGGCTCTAGGCGCACACTTGTCTTAGTTTATCCTCTGATCACTTTGTAAGTGAAACCGTGTCAAATGGGACTTCTGGTCTCTTGAACATGAACCTCCTGCAACAAATGAGGACTGTAAGTGCTGAAGGACAATTGAGTAACCATCAAGGTTGAATTCTGAACTAATTAAAAACATATTTCAAAAATGAAATAATCCATGCTGGTGTGGCACAGTGGTTGAGATTTGACCTATGATTCCATTACTGGTCAGGGCACATACCTGGGTTGTGGGCTTGATTCCCAGTCATGACCATACAGGAGGCAGCCGATCAATGATTCTCCTTCATCATTAATGTTTCTATCTGTCTCTCCCTCTCCCTTCCTCTCTGAAATGTATAAAATGTAATATATATTAAAACAAATGAATGACAAGGTTGTGGGTTTGATTCCATTTCTTGACAGATATGGGAGGCAAATGATAAATATGTTCCCTGCCATCAATGTTTCTCCCTTTCTCACCGTCTTTCACTGTTCAATATTTCTCTCTTATCTTTCTCTCTCTCTCTCTCTCTCTCTCTCTCTCTCTCTCTCTCTCTCCTCTCTCTCTCTCTTTCTCCCTCTCTCCTATCCATTTCTCTAAAAGTCAATGAAAATATCCTCAAGTAAGGATAAAGAAAACAATCTCTATTTCTATATCTATATCTATATCTATATCTATATCTATATCTACAAATGCATCTATAGTTAAGATATATATATATATATATCTAAAAAATATCTAAATCAATATCTATCCATATCTATATCTATATCTATTTCTATATCTATCTCTATCTCTATCTCTACCTCTATCTCTATCATCTCTATCTCTATCTCTATCTCTATCTCTATCTCTATCTCTATATCTATATCTATATATCTATATCTATCTATATTTATGGAAACAGAGTCTCATTGGTTTTATCCCTAAGGAGTCACTGATTGTTCCCACATCCTACTTCCTGACCACCTCCTGCAGCATAGTCCCTGCTGTGGAAGAAGAGGTCCCTGGGCACAGTGACCAGGACCACAAGGAGGGCCTGGTTCTCTGAGAGCACAGTCAGCACCTCCTTCCAGGAGAAGCCCCAGAGACCAGGACCTCCTTCACCTCTTGCCCTTTGTATGTGCAGACACCTCCCATATGCAAATGCCCACACGGCCACCACACACACACACACAGTTGGTGTCCACTTAAATGCAGGACCTCCTCACCCTGGAGAACACTTTCTGGGGGACGAGGACCTCACCTGCAAGACATGACTCCCATGTGGCTCTTCCTCTTCCTGCTTTCAGCTCCCAGATGTGAGTATCTCAGGGCTTAGACTTGAGGAGATAGGGATCCTGCATCTGAGCCCAGGACTCACTGTGTTCTCTCCGTCGCAGGTGTCCTGTCCCAGGTGCAGCTGCAGGAGTCGGGCCCAGGAATAGTGAAGCCCTCGCAGACACTCTCCCTCACCTGCTCTGTCTCTGGATTCTCCATCACAACCAGTGGTTACTGCTGGCATTGGATCCGCCAGCCCCCAGGGAAGAGGCTGGAGTGGATTGCGATTATATGTTATGATGGGAGCACTAACTACAGCCCCTCCTTCAAGAGCCGAACCTCCATCACCAGAGAGACATCCAAGAACCAGTTCTCCCTGCAGCTGAGCTCCGTAACCACTGAGGACATGGCCATGTATTACTGTGCAAGAGGCACAGTGAGGGGAAGTCAGTGTGAGCCCAGACACAAACCTCCCTGAGGAGACAGCTGGGCTGGGCTACAGGGAGCATCCAGGACAACAGGGAGCGCTCAGGACCAGCAAACCCAGGGTCCCAGCTCAGCTGCTGTCCCTGGAGGGTTGTGCAGGCTTTCTAGTGGGGTCAATGCTTTCTTCACTCCTAGCGTCCCTGGGGCAGGGCCTGCTTCCTTCTTTGTGTCTTTAATTAAATTCTATGCAGGAAAAAGCAAGAAGTGGCTGTGTTTCAGATCTGGTTGACTTCTCATCTGGAGCCTTCCTGTCACCAGGTCCCTGATGTTTGGGGATTCATTGTAGGGATTGCTGTCCACTCACTGAGAGTGATGTCCCCCACCTTCCATGCAGTGCTGAGAGAGGCACACGGAGTCCAGGCCCCAAGATTCACCTGAGGGTGATCAGCCCTTGCTGTACTCCTGGAGGAGCCCTTTGGTGGCAGTTAGCTGATTGCTCCTCACTGACATGGCTGCTTATGGAGGTTTAGGGTCTGACCTCTGTGGGCGCTGCCTCTCTGTGTGCCTTGGAGGCCCAATGATGGGCCCTGTCACAGCCCTGATGCGCCCTCTTCCCCATGGGTCTCAGAACCTGGTCCCAGGGGACGTGTCCCAACACCTGTCCCGCTTCCCCTGGGGAACCACCTGCATCCTGAGAACCTGTTGAAGGGAGACATGGTCCCACCCACCTCTGCTGTGCCTCCAGCTCCGCAGACACCATCCCATCCTCACCCTCTGTCCTCTGCCACCACCACTCTCATCCATGGGGCCTGTATAGGAATCCCATGCGGTTGTGCTCTGCCCTCTCCTTCCCACTTGGTAGATTTTGCCTTAATTGCAGCCCCACGTCAGCCCTTCATGCCCATCTCCTAAACCAGGCCCTCCCTGAGACACCAGGGCAAGGGCCACTCAGTTGGCCTGAAACAGGCCTTATCCATCCTGCTGAACCCACATGCAGTGTCCATGTATGATGTCAGTCTGTGCAGGTCCCTCCTGTGTCAGGTGGAGACACTGCTGAGCATTAACCTAGGAGCACTTCCAACAGCTAACACCTGTGCTGAGGGAACCTCCAGGGGCCCGTGAGCTTCAGAGCATCGTGGTGGAGAGACCCAGGAGTCACTGTTTGTGCCCACATCCTACTTACTGACCATCTCCTGCAGCATAAACCCTGGTGTGGAAGGAGAGGTCCCTGGGAATGGTGACCAGGACCCCAAGGAGGGCCTGGTTCTCTGAGGCACAGTCAGCACCTCTTCCAGGAGAAGCCCCACAGACCGGGACTGCTCTCACCTCTTGTCCTTTGTATGTGCAGACACCTCCCATATGCAAATGCCCACATGGCCACCAGACACACACACAGTGAGCGCCCACTTAAATGCAGGACCTCCTCACCCTGGAGAATACTTTCTGGGGGACGAGGACCTAACCTGCAAGACATGACTCCCATGTGGCTCTTCCTCTTCCTGCTGTCAGCTCCCAGATGTGAGTGACTCAGGGCTTAGACGTGAGGAGATGGGGATCCTGCACCTGAGCCCAGGACTCACTGTGTTCTCTCTGTCGCAGGTGTCCTGTCCCAGGTGCAGCTGCAGGAGTCGGGCCCGGGACTGGTGAATCCCTCGCAGACCCTCTCCCTCACCTGTGCTGTCTCTGGTTTCTCCATTACAACCAGTGGTTCCTACTTGATCTGGATACGCCAGCCCCTGGGGAAAGGGCTGGAGTGGATGGGGGACATAAGTCATAATGGAAACACTAACTATAGGCCCTCCCTCAAGAGCCGAACCTCCATCTCCAGAGATACATCGAAGAACCAGTTCTCCCTGCAGCTGAGCTCTGTGACCACTGAGGATACTGCTGTGTATTACTGTGCGAGAGACACAGTGAGGGGAAGTCAGTGTGAGCCCAGACACTAACCTCCCTGAGGAGACAGCAGGGCTGGGCTGCAGGGTGCGTCCTGGACTCCAGTGGGCGCTCAGAACCAGGAAGGGGTCAGGACCAGGAGCAGGTGGAGAGTTGAGGAAAGATATCATTTCCTGCTCCATCTTAAAATAGTTTTGCTCAGAGGCTCAGCCACAGAGCTCACAGAAATCCCTGTCCTATGTGTATTTTAAGGATTTTATTTATGAACAAAAGGGGGGCTCTGTCATAAATCTGACAAAACTCAGTGACTGACAGGACCCTCACAGGAGGGTCTGATCACACATCCTCCCTGGGCAGTCTTGGGGGTGGGCACACCCCAGGCCTATGACTTCTTTACTAAAAGGCTCATCTTTGTCTTAAGCATCCCGTCCATTGTTCCTGTGCATCTGGGTTAACACACCTTTGACATCAGCATGACCACCCTCAGAAGCGCACTCCTTGGCCATCTGTGTGTCCACTTTGGAGACTTTCCTATGAGGCCCTTTGCCCATTTTTCAATTGTGTTGTTGTCTTCCTTTTGTTAAGTTGTATGAGTCCCTATACTTTTGGAGATTAACTCCTTGTCAGACATACCCCTGCTGTTGCAAATGGTAAGAGTTCTTCCTTTTTCACAGTTGCATAGCATTCATGGGGTAGATGTACCACGGGTTTTTTATTCAATCATCTGCTGTCGTGAACTTAGCTTGTTTCCAAAGTTTAGCTGTTCTAAATTGCACTTTTATGAGCATAGGGGTGCATGCATTCTCTCTGATGAGTTTTTGGGTTTCTTCGGATGTGTTCCTAGAAGTGGGATCACTGGGTCAGATAGGAGTTCCATTTTTAATTTTTTGAGGAAACTGTGTACTGTTTTCCATAATGGCTCCACCAGTCTGTGTTGCTAATGGACCAAATTAACTGATGAACAAAAATAAACCCAGAGACATAGAAGCATGAAAAGACCATGGAACCTCAGAGGGAAGCCAGGGGAGGGTGAGTGGGAGGAGATCAACCAATGAACATGTCTGTATATATGCCTATCCCGTGGACACAGACAATGGGGTGGTGGGGGCCTGGGGAGGGAATGGGAGCGAGAGGGAAGAGGATAATGGGGAGAAGGGGGACCTATGCAATACCATCATAAATAAAGATGAGAGAGGAGAGAGGAGAGAGGAGAGAGGAGAGAGAGAGAGAGAGAGAGAGAGAGAGAGAGAGAGAGAGAGAGAGAGAGAGAGAACTTCGTGTACACTGTCATGGCTTCCAGTCCCTGTCTTGCTCTCTCCCACCTCCATGTTACTCCTCACCTTCCCTCATAAACTTGAAATGCACAAACGCAGCTGCAAATGGTTATTCTCTGGAGCATTTGAGATCTTTCTTC
The DNA here is from genome assembly GCF_964212035.1 of Myotis nattereri. Lineage (NCBI taxonomy): Eukaryota > Metazoa > Chordata > Mammalia > Chiroptera > Vespertilionidae > Myotis > Myotis nattereri. Next base: position 93,683 of record NC_138075.1, read on the forward strand.
CCCACAGTTTTCATCAGTTTGGCTCTAATAAAATCTTATAAAATATTCTCTACATGTTAGGACATTTATTATACCAAAATATTGTCTTTTCTTCATTTACAACATGCATTCATACACGTGTTTTCTTCGTGTTAAGTGGGACGTTCACACAACTATTAAAAACCTGCCACCTGGGCAGGGTGAGTTAGTTCTAAAGAGTACGCACCCCTTGGTGTTGGCACTGATGCACCAACCACTGAGCCCCACCAGCCAGGGTCCATGTGTAAATGATGGAAATTCTCCCAATTCAAGGGGCTGGGAAACAGGACTTTTGCACAGGAACAGCAGGAAGTTGAGTGAAATCTGTGGTTTGGGGAGGCTGCTGTGTGCGTGTGGCATGGACAGCAGATTAGAGACTGACGCTGCAGGCACAGTGTCCAGCCTAGCTCTCACACCTCCTCACATGTAGAGGTTCGAGTTACTATAGGGGCAGGAATAGAATGTGGGGAACTGACTAGAATTGTACGACATAGTCATCCTGCTCTGTTCACCGTGATTGTTTATTCCGATTGGAGAAGGCGCCTTCTAGCTTGGCTGGCAGCCGCACTGGGACCTGGGAGCTCACCTGGAAGTGCAGCCCCTCCTCCCCATTTGGAGCTGCCGATCATCCTGGAGATGAACAACGTTCCTGCGGGAACTAGCCCACCAGCCCTTGAAGGTCCCAGCCCTCCGCTCCCTGTCACCTGCCCCTTTGGCAGAGCCTTTGGCTACTTCCCACGTAATCTTCTATCCATTCCAATATAAGCAGCTGGCTTATGGGGGCTGCAGAGCAGGTTTTGGTGGGTGACGTACTGCTCCCCCATATTGCCCGCAGTATTGGAATGAATGCCTGTATATGATTCAACCCCTGTCTATGCATATTTGGCTCAAGGAGTGAGAGGTAGCAGGGGCCATGCATTGTCGGATTACATATTTGTGTGTGTAAGATGTGATTGGGGATAGCAGCAAGGAGAACCTTTCAGTCTCAAAATAAAAGCAAAATCCAATGCACATTCTTATTCCCAAACCCCAGAAAGGTGACAGGGCCCACAGAGTGTGAAGGAGAGCGAGAGGAAGCCCCATTCACGTGCCTCTGGGGGAGCACCTCTGGGCCGTCATCAAAACCCCAGGAAGGAGGACTCTCAATCCTGGAAGCTGCCCCCAAAGGAATGGGGTCAGGATGATGGGTCTCAGGAAAGGAAGGAGGGACGGGGGTCAGGACGGGAACCCTTGTGGCCAGCATTCTGAGTCATTTCCCATCTGGGGTCGCCCCGAGAATGACAAGGTCAGGCATGCAGCCCAGGGTCCCAGCTGCACCTTATATGCAGACTCCATGCAAATGGGGCTCTCCTCCTGCTCATAAAAGGGGGCCCTTGCCTGCATGTTGGGGAGACACCCAGAACCCAAGCACCTGAGACAGGACCCCAGCGGCTCCACCATGGACTTGGTGCCAAGCTGCGTTTTCCTCCTGATCATTTCTCAAGGTCGTTCTCAGGAGTGGGGAGCGCTGAGACCTGTGCCTGTGCCTGTTGGTGCTTCCATGTGATTCTCAGTCCACATTGTGTCTCTGTGTTTGCAGGTGTCCAGTGTGAGGTGCAGCTTGTTGCATCCTGGGGGGTCTCTGAGACTCTCCTGTGCAGCCTCTGGATTCACCTTCAGTAGCTACTACATGCACTGTGTCCGCCAGGCTCCAGGGAAGGAGCTGGAGTGGGTCGCATACATTAGTACTGGTGGTGGCACATACTACGCTGACTCTGTGAAGGGCCGCTTCACCATCTCCAGAGACAACGCCAAGAACTCACTGTATCTGCAAATGAGCAGCCTGAGAGCCGAGGACACGGCCTTGTATTACTGTGCAAGAGACACAGTGAGGGGAAGTCAGTGTGAGCCCAGACACACACTTGACTGAGGAGACAGCAGGGCTGAGCTGCAGGGAGTGTCCGGGACACCAGGAGGCGCTCAGGACCCACAGCACTGAGAGTAGCCCCAAGAGCAGGGGCAGAGGAAGGTGGGGAGGGAAGGGTCTTCATGTTGGGGGCAGGGATTTCTTCTCAAGCTTCAGCTGCCTCCAGGGATGGCTTTTCCTTCTCATGTTCTCACCGCAGACAACAGTGAAGAAGGGACATTGTGTTTGCAGGTGACAGTGACGGGACTCTCCTTCACGACGGCTCCTTCACAAATTCTAAAAGTGACTTTTTTCACTCTCTTTTCAACGTTTAACTGATGAGTGTGAACTCCATGGAAGGGTTCCTGGGATTGGGTGTGTGCACAGCTCTGCCTCCCTCCCTGGGGGTCACATCTCCCTCAGTGTCTAACTCTCATGTGCCCTCCCCTTCCTGGTTCCAGGGAGATCACAGAGTCCTCCCTCTGCTGAAAGGCCTGAGCTCACTCAGGGCTGGTGGACCTCACCCATCCTTTCTGGGTCCACATTGACCCCCAGAAGAGCTTTCAGCTCAGTGCACCAAACACAGGGAGCCCCACATCCATCCAAACAAGGGGACCCCTGTTGTCCATGAGGAAGCAGTGCTAACCCCACAGCGGGGACAGGTGACCCTGAGGCTGGGATGTGCATCATCGAACTCCTCCTCCACCTTTCTTCCTGGAGCCAAGGTTTTCTAGCTTCACTCTGGGTGAGATGTGCATCAGGAGGATGTTGGAAGCTGAGGAGCGTCCATGGGACTCCCTGCGTCCATATCGTCCTCTCACTTCTTGCCCAGGAAACACAGAGTCACACAGGCACATGGTCACACACACTAAGTCACAGTCTCTCTCTCTCTCTCACACACACACACACACACACACACACACAAATCATACACACAGTCACTCATAAACACACACATACACACACACACACGCAGATTCATAAACCATAAGACACATAGACACAAAGTGTTACAAACACAGTTACATCTTTATCTCTATCTCTCTCTCATCCATTTCTCTAAAAATCAAATAAATATCCTCAAGTAAGGATAAAAAAATAATCTCTATATCTACAAATACACTATAGTTAAGCTATACATATATCTAGATCAATATCGAAATCCATATCTATATCTATATCTGTACCTATATCTAAATCTATAACTAGAGCTATATCAATACCAATATCTATCTATATCTATATCTTTATCTATATCTATATTGATGTTATTCCTAAGGAGTCACTGATTGTGCCCACATCCTACTTCCTGATCACCTCCTGCAGCATAGCCCCTGGTGTGGAAGGAGAGGTCCCTGGGCACGGTACCCAGAACCCCAAGGAGGGCCTGGTTCTCTGAGGGCACAGTCAGCACCTCCTTCCAGGAGAAGACCCAGAGACCAGGACCTCCCTCACCTCTTGCCCTTTGTATGTGCAGACACCTCCCATATGCAAATGCCCACACGGCCACCAGACACACACACACACACACACACACACACACACACACACACACTTGGCATCCACTTAACTGCAGGGCCTCCTCACCCTGGAGAATACTTTCTAGGGGACGAGGACCTCTGATGCCCACACTGTCACCTCATGGGGCCTGTACAGGACGTCCCGTGTGGATGTGTGTGCCCTCTCCTTCCCGCCCTGGTAGGTTTTGCCTTAAATGCAGCCCCATGCCATCCCCTCATGCCCATCTCATGTGCCAGGCCCTCCCAGAGATGCCAGGGCCACTCAGGCAACCTGAAGTGACCTCACCTGCCCTGCTGAGCCCACGTGCAGTGACCACGTGTAACGTTAGGCTATGCGGGCCCCACCTGTGTCTGGTGGAGACACAACTGAGCACTGACCTCACAGCACCTCCCACAGCTCACACCTGTGCTGAGGGAACCTCGAGGGGGGCGTTAGCTGCAAAGCATCGTAGTGGATAAGCACATGGCCACTGGGATCAGAGGGCAGTCAGTGAAGGGCTGGGACCTGGTCACCTATGATGTTGCCAATGTCTCGTTGACCAGAGCCCAGTACACAGGGAGCTCTGTGAATCCTAAAAATGCATGAGGAGCCCAACCAGCATGGCTCACTGGTTGAGCATGGACCTATGAACCAGGAGGTCACCATTTGATTCCCAGTCAGGGCACACGTCTGGGATGCTGGAAACATCCCCAGTGTGGGGCATGCAGGAGGCAGCCAACCAATAATTCTCTCTCATCATCGATGTTTCTATCTCTCTCTCCCTTCCTCTCTAAAATCAATTTGGAACTGGAGAGCATTATACTAAGTGAAATAAGCCAGTCCATGAAGGGAAAATACCACATGATCTCACTCATTCATGGATAATAGAGACCATTATAAACTTTTGAACAATAATAGACACAGAGGCAGAGCTGCCTCAAACAGATTGTCAAACTGCAGCGGGAAGGCCGGGGAGGGTTAGGGGGCAGGAGGGAGGGGGGTAAGAGATCAACTGAAGGACTTGTATGCATGCATATAAGCATGACCAATGCACATAAGACACTGGGGGGTAAGGGAGGCCAGGGGATTGTCATGGGAGGGGGGGGGGAAGGAGACATATGTAATACCCTTTGTAATACTTTAAGCAATAAAAGAAAAAAAAAGAAAAGAAAAATCATAAAAAATAAAAAAATGTTAATAAATAAATACATACATAAAAATGTTGCAGATTTGATACACAGTAGAGTCATATATGGGAGGCAACTGATCAATATTTATTTCTCACTTTTCTTCTCTCTGTCTCCTTTACTGTCCTCTAAGAATGAAGGAATACATCCATGGTTGAGGATAAGGAAAACAATACCTATATCTATACTTTTATGTACATCTACAAATACATCAACATCTTTATCTCTATATCTATCTCTACATTTGCATCCATATCTATGAATCAATGAGCATATTCTTAGTGACTATAAAGAAAAGAAGATCTATGTCAATCTCGATATCTATGTCTAAATCATCTACAATAATAAAAGCATAATATGCTAATCAGACTGGATGTCCTTCTGGAAGAAGCCACAGAGGCAGCAGAGGCCAAGCCCCTTGCACAAATTTTGTGCATTGGTCCTCTAGTATATCTATATCTATCTCTATCCATGGAAACAGAGCCTCATTGATTTTTATCCCAAAAACAGTCACTGATTGTGCCCACATCCTACTTCCTGACCCCCTCCTGCAGCATAGCCCCTGGTGTGGAAGGAGACGTCCCTGGGCACAGTGACCAGGACCCCAAGGATGGCTTGGTTCTCTGAGGGCACAGTCAGCACCTCCTTCCAGGAGAAGCCCCAGAGACCAGGACCTCTCTCACCTCTTGCCCTCTGTATGTGCAGACACGTCCCATATGCAAATGCCCACAGGGTCACAAGACACACACACAGTGGGCATCCACTTAAATGCAGGGCCTCCTCACCCTGGAGAACACTTTCTGGGGGACGAGAACCTCACATGCAAGAGATGACTCCCATGTGGCTCTTCCTCTTCCTGCTGTCAGCTCCCAGATGTGAGTGACTCAGGGCTTAGACGTGAGGAGATGGGGACCCTGCATCTAAGCCCAGGACTCACTGTGTTCTCTCTGTCCCAGGTGTCCTGTCCCAGGTGCAGCTGCAGGAGTCGGGCCCAGGACTGGTGAAGCCCTCGCAGACCCTCTCCCTCACCTGCTCTGTCTCTGGATTCTCCATCACAACCACTTATTCCTACTGGAGCTGGATCCGCCAGCCTCCAGGGAAGGGGCTGGAGTGGATCGGGTACATAAGCTATAGTGGGAGCACTAACTACAGCCCCTCCCTCAAGAGCCGAACCTCCATCTCCAGAGACACATCCAAGAACCAGTTCTCCCTGCAGCTGAGCTCTGTGACCACCCAGGACACGGCCGTGTATTACAGTGCAAGAGACACAGTGAGGGGAAGTCAGTGTGAGCCCAGACACTAACCTCCCTGCAGGAAGGTCTCTAACCACCAGGGGGCGCGCTGGGTCCCTGAACACAAGGACCATCGCAGCAGCAGGTGCAGTTGGAGGTCGGGGCTGGTTCCTGTGTGGTTTCCTCTTCATGTCACAGTTTCCCTCAGGGAACCTCTGGATCCTGATTCTTCGCTGACGTCTGAATCTCTGAGCTAGAAAGTCTGTTGTAAAGAGAGACACCTTTCTCCTGTGAACAAAAGGTAGAGAGTCTATTTCATACACACTTGGGCCATAATGAGTTTAACAGCAAATCTTCTGACCCATGTCACCTGAATCTAACAAGAGGCTCTAATGACTCAACAGTGCAGCTCCCCTGAATGCTGGACCGTGGGCCCCACTTGTGTGTGAACCCAAAGCTGCAGAAGAAGGACCCACCGGGTGACAGTCCCTGTCTTGTCCTCATGCTCACAGCACCCAGAGGAGTGGACACTGTGCAGAAGCAGAGGCACAGCAGCTGGTACAGATGTTCATGACACACACACACCAAGGAGACATGGGATGGTTATTATGCTCCTGATTGAAACCCCTGAGAAGCACAGGAAAGATCACTCAGCAAGTCAGACCTGCTTGGATGGAGACTGGAAAGTAGAGGGTGCAGGGCTTTTATTTTGGGGAGGTGGTGGGGGATGGGGAGGAATTCTGCTTCCAGGGACTTGTGTGGTTTCAATCTCCCAATAACTTCTACAGAGAAAACTATGGCCTCCTCCCTCATGCCTGGCACTGCTTTCCCTGTGGCCCCTGCAGTCCCAGGCCCAGGTGAGCTGCCCTGTGAACAACCTCCTCCTCAAGGCCCTGCCACCAGCTGGGCAGCCGCCACCACCTCACCCCTGCTGTCCCCTCTTAGTCCTCACGTTGCCATGGCCCAGAGCAGGACTAAGCGCTCCGAGAGACCTCAGTTCTCCCTCCAGTGACTGTCAGGCCCAGTTGGCAGCAGCAGAGAAAGGGACTGAGCAAGAGGAGGCGGAGCTGTTGGGAAAACTCCAGCCCCCAGCGCCCAGGTCCCCAGTGCGCATGCCCAGGGCTGGACCAGCTGGTTGTGCAGCAGCGGCTGGTGCTCCTGGACCCTGGGGACCTGGTGGCCTGGACCCCTGTGCCCTCCGCCTCTGGCCGCTGCTGCTGGACCCTAGCCTGGCGGTGAGGGAGAGGCGGCGGGGCCTCAGGAGTCTCAGTGCTTTAGAGGCTTTGAGGTTTGCGAGGACATGGTGACTGCGGATCCCATGGCCCGGGTCGCACTGCTCCCAGAGGGCAGCACTGGTGGGTTCAGAAGCGGGGCCTCCAAGGAGGAGAAAGAGCAGAACAGAAACCCTGTGAGAACGTGGCCTCAAGGCCGCATGCGCTGCGGCAGGTGTGTGAGCGCAGTGATGGCGCAGCGTCTGTGCTCAGCACCAAGGCCATTTGGAGATGGTGGGACCCGTGTTTGGGTGGGTTTCCCCAGGGGACCTGGCTGCTGCAGGAGCATGGTGTCTGCGGGCGGTCCCTGGGGTCCCACAAAGCTACTGGAATCGCTGGGGGCGCAGCATGGGGCGGGATGGAGGCCGCACACTGTCCCCTGCTGTTCCCTGGAGCCTGTCCTGTGGGAGCCGTTGGGTTGCGCAGTGTGGAACCGAAAGGGCATGGTTCCGTCCAAGAGCCGGAGCAGCCGAAACCGGTTTGGCTCAGTGGATAGAGCGTCAGCCTGCGGACTGAGAGGTCCCAGGTTCGATTCCCGTCAAGGGCATGTACCTGGGTTGCGGGCACATCCCCAGTGGGGGATGTGCAGGAGGCAGCTGATCGATGTTTCTCTCTCATCGATGTTTCTAACTCTCTATCTCTCTCCCTTCCTCTCTGTGAAAAATCAATAAAATATATTAAAAAAAAAAAAAAAAGAGCCGGAGCAGGACCTGGCCCCTTCCCCAGGGGGGCCGGGGGCTGACTCCCTCCCCATTCTTCCCTCCCCCCTCGCCAAAAAAAAACGCAGTTGACCAGCACTCCTCAAAATGGGCAGCTGCGGGAGATGGTTGCATGATGGCTGCGTTCTACCAGATGTCCAGGCACAGACATTATCTTCGTCGGGGGTCAGAGAGAGAGAGAGAGAGAGAGAGAGAGAGAGAGAGAGAGAGAGACTGGGGTGGGGAGTCGACAGGATGTCCAGCCCTAGACTTGGTCTGGGGAGGGGAAGTGGGATCACTGGGTCAAATAAGAATTCCATTTTTAATTTTTAGATGGAAACTGTGTTTTCCATAATGGCTGCACCAGTTTGCCTTCCTAATGGACCAAATAAACTAATGAACAAAAATAGACCCAGAGACATAGAAGCATGAACAGACCATGGAACATCAGAGGGAAGGCAGGGGAGGGTGGGTGTGAAGAGATCAACCAATGAACTTGCTTGCATATATGCCTGATCTGTGGACAAAATGAGTGCTGAGGGCCTGGGGAGGGAATGGGAGCCAGCGGGGAGAGGATAATGGGAGAAAAGGGGGAACTATGTAATACTTTCAACAATAAAGATTAGGAAAGAGAGAGAGAGAGAGAGAGAGAGAGAGAGAGAGAGAGAGAGAGAGATTGAGAGGGAGAACCTCCTGTTAACTATCCTGGCATCCAGGACCCGCCTTGCTCTCTCATCCACCTCCATGCTCTCCTCACCTTCCCTCCCTAACTTCAAATGCAAAAACGCAGCTGCAAACGGTTATTCTCCAGAGCATTTGAGGTCTCTCTCCCCAACAGTTGTCAACACTTTGGCTGGAATAAAATCTTATAAAACATTCTCTCCATGTTTGGACAGTTCTTACATCAATGTGTTGTCTTTACTTCATTTCCCACATATGTTCATCCAGGTGTCTTCCCCGTGTGGAGAGGGAGGTGCACAAAATTATTAAAAACTTGCTGCCTCCACATGATGGTGGTGGTGACTCTAAAGAGTTTGCACCCTTTGGTGTGAGGATGACATTCCAACCACTGAGCCCACCAGCCAGGGCTCCATGTGTACATGACGGACATTCTCCAACTTTGAGAAGCTGGGAAATAGGGCTTTTGCTCACGAACAGCAGGGAAGTTGAGTGAAATGTGTGCTTTCAGGAAGGAAGTTGTGTGCTGGTGAGAGATGCAGCAGGTTTGAGACGGAGGCTGCAGCCACAGCGTCCAGCCCAGCCTCTCCTGCCTCCTCACCTGTAGAAGTTCGAGTTTTGTGGAGGATCTGATTGAGGAAAATAACAAGGAGAATCTTTCAGTCTCAAAATAAAAGCATCTTTTAATGTAAATTCTTATTCCCAAACCCCAGAAAGGCAACATGGCTCGCTGCGGGGTAAGGAGAGTGAGAGGAAGCCCCACCACACGCCTCCAGGGGAGCACCCTGGGTCCCCATCAAAACCCCAAGGTAGGAGGATCTCAATCCTGAAAGCTGCCCCCAAAGGAATGGGGTCATGGTGACGGGTCTCAAAAAAGGAGGGAGGGAGTGGGGTCAGGACGGGACCCCCTGTGGCCAGCGTCCTTGAGTCCTTTCCCATCTGGGGTCGCCCCGAGAATGACAAGGTCAGGCATGCAGCCCAGGGTCCCAGCTGCACCTTATATGCAGACGCCATGCAAATGAGGCTCTCCTCCTGCTCATAAAAGGGGGCCCTTGCCCGGCACATTGGGGAGACACTCAGAACCCAAGCACCTGAGTCAGGACCCCAGCGGCTCCACCATGGACTTGGTGCCAAGCTGCATTTTCCTCCTGATCATTTCTCAAGGTCATTCTCAGGAGTGGGGAGCACTGAGACCTGTGCCTGTGCCTGTTGGTGCTTCCATGTGATTCTCAGTCCACATTGTGTCTCTGTGTTTGCAGGTATCCAGTGTGAGGTGCAGCTGGTGGAGTCTGGGGGAGGGGGGGTCTGGTGCAGCCTGGGGGGTCTCTGAGACTCTCCTGTGCAGCCTCTGGATTCACCTTCAGTAGCTACGACATGAGCTGGGTCCACCAGGCTCCGGGGAAGGGGCTGGAGTGGGTCTCAGGCATTAATTATAGTGGTGGTAGCACATACTACGCCGATGCCGTGAAGGGCCGCTTCACCATCTCCAGAGACAACGCCAAGAACTCGCTGTCTCTGCAAATGAACAGCTTGAGAGCCGAGGACACGGCCGTGTATTACTGTGCAAGACACAGTGAGGGGAAGTCAGTGTGAGCCCAGACACTAACCTCCCTGAGGAGACAAAAGGGCTGGGCTGCAGGGAGTGTTAAGGACAACAGGGGGCGCTCAGGACCAGCAAACCCAGGGTCCCAGCCCAGAGGCTGTCCCTGGAGGGTTGTGTAGGCTTCCTATTGGGGTCAATGCTTTCTTCCCTCCTAGTGTCCCTGGTGTTGGGGGCCAGATGTAAGCTGGCAAGGTCCTTGCACCTGTAGGGGCTAGCAAGGCTGGGACCCTTACCCACACAGTTTTCCCAGACTTGTTTGGATGGCGATTATCAGTAGAATGGGAGTAACATTTGTAGAATGAGAACAGCCTTTCATAGCTTGCCCAGAAGTCTGTAACTATTTACTGAGATATGCTGTACTGAGAACTTGTCCTTTTGCTGTATCTCTCCCTTAGAGATTAAGAGGAACAAAGAATACATTCCTCTTGACAGACCTCTGATTCAGTGTGTTGTGTATAAATAGGATTGTATAGCTAATAAACTCGCTTCAGTTCATCAAGAGAACTGGGGTCTTCCCGACCCCACTTTCCTGTCTTTCTTTCTTTTCTCAATTCCCACCTCCCTACCTCAGCCCGGCTCAACCCTGTCAGGCTGGCTCTGGCACCCTGGGGCAGTTCCTCTTCCTTCTTTGTGTCTTTAATTAGATTCTCTGCAGGAAAAAAGCAGGAAGTGGCTGTGTGTCAGATCTGGTGGACTTCTCATCTGGGTCCTTCCTGTCACCAAGTCCCCAATGGTCGCGCTCTGGTTTGACAAGGCAAACATTGTAGGGATTCTGGTCCCCTCACTGAGACCTAAGTCCACCACCCTTGACACAGTGCTAGGAGGGGAACACGGAGTCCAGGCCCCAAAGCTAACCTGAGTGTGACCAGCCCCTCGCTCTGCCCCTAGAAGAGCCCTTTGTGGGCAGTTAGCTGCTTGCCTTTCACTGACATGGCTGCACATGGAGATGTAGGGTCAGACCCTGTGGCACTGCCCCTCAGAGATCCTGGAAGTACCTACCTCTTTCTGAGGCCCAGATGGAGGCTGGGCGCCCTGCTGGGTGCTGCTCCCCGTGGGTCTCATAACCTGGTCCCAGGGGACGTGTCCCAACACCAGTCCCGCTTCCCCTGGGGAACCACCTGCATCCTGAGAACCTGCTGAAGGGAGACATGTCCCACCCACCTCTGCTGTGCCTCCAGCTCCGCACTCACCACCCCATCCTCACACTCTGTCCCCTGTCACCCACACTCTCACCCCATGGGTCCTGCACAAGACATCCCGTGCGGAGGTCTGTGCTGTCTCCTTCCCACCCTGGTAGTTTTGCCTTAAATGAACCCCCTCGCCATTGCCTCATGCCCATCTCCTGTGCCAGGCCCTCCCAGAGAGACCAGGGCCACTGAACCGTCCTGCTGAGCCCACGTGTAGTGCCCACGTGTGATGTCAGGTCCTGGGGGCCCCTCCTGTGTCAGGTCGGGACACAGCTGAGCACTGAGCTCAGAGCACCTCCAACAGCTCACACCTGGGCTGAGGGAACCTCCAGGGCCTTGTGAGCTGCAGAGCATCTTGGTGGACAAGCCCATGGCCACTGGAGTCAGAGGGCAGTCATGGAAGGGCTGGGGCCTTGTCACCTATAATGTTGCCAACGTTCCGCCCACTGGAGCCCAGGTACACAGGGAGCTCTATGAACCCTGAAAGTGCAGGGACAGCCTGGCCAGGATGGCTCAGTGGTTGAGCATCAACTTAAGAACCAGGAGGTCATGGTTGAATTCCCAGTGAGAGCACATACTTAGGTTTTGTGCAACATCCCCAGTTTTGGAGTGCAGAACACAGCCAATCAATGGTTCTCGCTTATCATTTATTGTTCTATCTCTATTTCCCTCTCTCTTCTTCTATGATATCAATTTAAAATATTTAAATAAATAAATAATAAAATTAATACAGGTTTGATTCACAATATGGGCACAAATGGGAGGGAACTGATCAATATGTCTCTCTCACATCGTTGTTTCTCTCCTCTCTTTCTTCTTTCCTTACCCTCAACAATCAATGAACACATCATCAGGTGAGAATAAAGTAAACAATATATATCTATCTATACCTATATGTACATCTACCAATACATCTACATCTACCCCTACATCTCTATATATCTATATCTATATCTATATCTATATCTATATCTATATCTATATCTATATCTATATCTATATCATCAATATCTATATCTATATCCATGGGAGCAGAGGCACATTGATTTTATCCCTAAGGAGTCACTGATTATGCCCACATCCTACTTCCTGACCACCTCCTGCAGCATAGCCCCTGGTGTGGAAGAAGACGTCCCTGGGCACGGTGACCAGGACCCCAAGGAGGGCCTGGTTCTCTGAGGGCACAGTCAGCACCTCCTTCCAGGAGAAGCCCCAGAGGTCAGGACCTACCTCACCACTTGCCCTTTGTATGTGCAGACACCTCCCATATGCAAATGCCCACACGGCCACCAGACACACACACAGTTGGCGTCCACTTAAATGCAGGGCCTCCTCACCCTGGAGAACACTTTCTGGGGACGAGGACCTCACCTGCAAGACATGACTCCCATGTGGCTCTTCCTCTTCCTGCTGTCAGCTCCCAGATGTGAGTGACTCAGGGCTTAGTCGTGAGGAGATGGGGACCCTGCATCTGAGCCCAGGACTCACTGTGTTCTCTCTGTCCCAGGTGTCCTGTCCCAGGTGCAGCTGCAGGAGTCGGGCCCGGGACTGGTGAAGCCCTCACAGACCCTCTCCCTCACTTGCACTGTGTCCGGGGGCTCAGTCACCAGCAGTTACTACTGGAGCTGGATCCGCCAGCCCCCAGGGAAAGGTTTGCAGTGGATGGGGTACTGGTCAGGGGGCACAAGGTACAACCCAGCCTTCCAGGGCCGCATCTCCATCACTGCTGACACAGCCAGGAACCAGTTCTCCCTGCAGCTGAGCTCCATGACCACCGAGGACACAGCCTTGTATTACTGTGCAAGACACAGTGAGGGGAAGTCAGGGTGAGCCCAGACACAAACCTCCCTGAGGAGACAGCAGGGCTGGGCTGCCTGGGGGCATTCGGGACACCAGGGGGCGCTAAGGACCCACAGCACAGAGAGCAGCCCCAGGAGCAGGGGCAGAGGGAGGTGGGGAGGGAAGGGCCTTCCTGTTGGGCACGGGGATTTCCTCTCAAGCTCTCAGCTGCCTCCAGGGATGGCTTTTCCTTCTCATGTTCTTCTTGCAGACAACAGTGAAGAAGGGACATGTGTTTGCAGGTGACATGTCGGCAGGGATTGGGGACTCTTCTTCACGAAGGCTCCTTCACAAATTCTAGAAGTGACTTTTTTTTTTTACTATATTTTCAACCTTTCTATGATGAGTGTGAGCTCCATGGGTGAGCTGCTGCGATTGTGCTGTGTGTACAGCTCTGCCTCCCTCCCTCGGGGGTCACAGCTCCCTCAGTGTCTGACTCTCATGTGCCCTCCCCCTCCTGGTTCCAGGGAGATCACAGGGCCCTCCCTCTGCTGAAAGGCCTGAGCTCACTCAGGACTGGTGGACCTCACCCATCCTCTATGGATCCACATTGGTCCCCAGAAGAGCTGTCAGCTCAGTGCACCAAACACAGGGAGCCCCACATCCACCCACAGGAGGGGCCACTGCTGTCCTTCAGGAAGCAGTGCTAACCCCACAGCGGGGACAGGTGACCCTGAGGCTGGGATGTGCATCATCGAACTCCTCCTCCACCTTTCCTCCTGGATCCAAGGTTTTCTAGCTTCACTCTGGGTTAGATGTGCATCGGGAGCACGTTGGAAGCTGAGGAGCGTCCATGGGACTCCCTGCGTCCATATCGTCCTCTCACTTCTTGTCCAGGAAACACAGAGTCACACAGGCACATAGTCACAAACACACACACAGTTACACACACAGTCACACAAACACAGTTACACTCGTTTCTGGAAAGAACATGCATTCACACATGAGCAGCGATACAAAATTGTTGGTGTCCTTATACACCGGACTTTAAGAATTCTATATAAGAAAATGGGGTTATCTCTAGCACATTTACCTGAGTGGATAGAGTGTCGACCTGCAGACTGAAGGGTCCTGAGTTTGATTCCGGTCAAGGGCACATACCCCAGTGGGTGACGTGCAGGAGGCAGCCAAACAATGATTCTCTCTCATCATTGATGTTTCTGTCTCTCCCTCCCTCTCCCTTCTTCTCTGAAATCAATAAAGAAATGTTTTTTTTTAATATTTTTAAAACAAAAAAAATGGGGTTAGATTTTGTTTTCTTGCATGCCATATGAAATAAATATGTGGTCTGCAAGAAACTATCATTTCAACACTGACCACAACTTGTGAAGATGAACAGTTGTATTTCTCAGTCCACTTAGTAGGAGCTCAAATTAGGAATTTAATCCAAACTTTGCTAGATTGTTACAAATTTCAAAATATAATTGAAGTAATAGTGAAAACCTTCCAAATAAAAGTCAAGGACCAAATGGACTCAAGGGTGAATTCTACCAGAATTTCAAATAGGAATTGATAACTTTATAATCAACTCTTCTTAACTCTTCCAAGAACTAAGGAAAGAGACAACACTTCCAAACAGAGTTCTTCAGGTCACCATTACACTCATATCAAAGTCAAATAGAAACATACAAAAATGACAGGTCAATATCCCTGATGAAATTACATGCAAAAACCCTCAAAAAATATGCTATAAAACTAAACTGCACACTGAAAGGGTCATTTTCCATGATCAAGTGGGATACCATCCTAGCATACAAGGATGGTTCAACGTAAGTAAAACAGTAACTGTGCTACATCTCATCCACAGAATGAAAGATAAAGTATACAGTCATATAAATAGATACAGAATAAAGCCTTTAAAATTTAAAATCGCTTCAGAATTAAAATTCTTAGCAGATTAGGTGTAGAAGTGTTGGACCTCAATAAACTAAATGCCACATTTGGAAAGCCAACAAGTGACATCACACTACACAGAGAAAATTACAAAGCTTTTCTTCTTACATTAGGACCAAGACAAGGGCTCCCCTGTGACTACTTCTATTTGTCAAAACAAGAAGTTCTTCTCAGAATAATTAGGCAAGAAAAGGAAATTTCAAATGTCTACATAGAAAGAAATGAGTTAAAATATTTCTCCTTATCTGTAAGCAGATGACAGGATCTTGTACATAGAAAATCCTAAACACTCTATGAGAAGCTAATCAAACTAGAATTCAGGAAAGACGTAAGATACAAAACCAACACACAAATGGCTTGTGCCCCTGCACCCTCTCAACAGAGTGTCTTCATGGCCCTAAGAAACATGTGGGCTGTTTCGAAGAAAACTTGAACTGGCTACACAACAAGGAGATGACAAGCTACTGAAACAAGAGCCTTGGACGTGTGTGTCCTCGGTCTTGGTTAATCCCCCATCATGTTCCCAGGTGGCTCTGCCCCAATGTGGCCCGGGGTCAGGTGCAGGCTCCAGCTGACTCCCATCCTGTGGGGACAGGGGTCACAGGGTCACATGCAGACATCAGGCTTCCAATAACAAGGCCTTCATAACCTAAACTTAATTATTCCTAAATTATTTCTGACATCTTCCCCTCAACACACCTGGTCATGACAGAGGTCCTTCTATGTCCCAAGGCATGAACCTGGATCCACAACAGAGTCTAGAGCAGGGATGGGCAACCTTTGGTGAGTGCATGTCCAAACCATCAAAATCTCTGACTCAAAATTCGTCTGCATACCAACCCTAATTTTTTGAGAACATATTACGCCTACTTGATATCTCTTTAGGTGTATGTATGTGAAGAGCCTTGAAGAAATAATAAAATTCATTCGAGCGACAAAAACACAGTATATGATGATGAAAAATACATTTATTTTTTAATGTATACATGTTATGTAAAATTGTTTATTTATCTAAGATGCACCTACACTGAATTTATCTGAAAAATAAAAAAGTCGATATTAAGAAAACAATTGTAAATGGAAGATTATAAGAGAGGGTTTCGCGTGCCAGCAAAAGTTACAGACGTGACATTTTTTGCACGTGTACCAGGGGTTGCACACCCTGGTCTAGAGAATAAACACCACAAAGGAAGCCTTACAGCTGCTACACGTCCAGCACCAAACTGCCCTGAGGGAATAGGACCCAGGAGCTCTGTCTGTGTCTCTCTATTTCATGCTTCTGGTCATCAGGGACCCGCACAGATGCTCTTCTCTCCCCAACACTCGGTCCACTGGCTCTAGGCTCACTCTCTGGTCTTAGTTTATCCTCTGTTCACTTTGTAAGGAAACAGTGTCAGATGGGAATTCTGGTCTCCTGAACATGAACCTCCTGCAACAAATGAGGACTTAAAGTGTTGAAGGAAAATTGAGTAGCCATCAAGGGTGAATTCTAAACTAACTGAAAATATATTTCAAAACTCAATGCAGCCGAGCTGATGAGGCACAATGGTTGAGCTTCAACCAATGATTCCATTCCTGGTCAGGGAACATACCTGAGTGTGGGCTTGACTCCCAGTAGTGACCATACAGGAGGCAGTCAATCAATGATTCTCTTTTATCATGATGTTTCTCTCTGTCTCTCCGTCTCCCTTCCTCTCTGAAATCTATAAAATATATATTAAAACAAATGAATGACAAGGATGTGGATTTGATTCTCATCTCTGCAGATATGGGAGGCAAATGATAAATATGTTCCCTGCCATCAATGTTTCTCTCTTTCTAACCATCTTTCTCTGTTCAATATTTCTACCTCACATCAATGTCCCTCTCTCTCTCTCTCTCTCTCTCTCTCTCTCTCTCTCTCTCTCTCTCTCTCTCCTACCCATTTTTCTAAATATCAATGAAAATATCCTCAAGTAAAAATAAAGAATATAATCTCTGTATCTATACTTTAATCTATATCTAAAAATACATCTATACTTAAGCTATACACATATTTAAAACAATATCTAAATCAATATCTATATCTATATCTATACCTATATCTAAATCAATATGTATATCTCTATCTATCTATGTATAGCCATGGGACCAGAGGCACATTGATTTCATCCCTAAGGAGTCACTGATTGTTCCCACATCCTACTTCCTGACCCCCTCCTGCAGCATAGCCCCTGGTGTGGAAGGAGAGGTCCCTGGGCATGGTGACCAGGACCCAAAGGAGGGCCTAGTTCTCTGAGGGCACAGTCAGCACCTCCTTCCAGGAGAAGCCCCAGAAACCAGGACCTCCCTCACCTCTTACCCTTTGTATGTGCAGACACCTCCCATATGCAAATGCCCACATGGCCAGCAGACACACACACACAGTTGGTGTCCACTTAAATGCAGAACCTCCTCAGCCTGGAGAATACTTTCTGGGGGACGAGGACCTCACCTGCAAGACATGACTCCCATGTGGCTCCTCCTCTTCCTGCTGTCAGCTCCCAGATGTGAGTGACTCGGGGCTTAGACGTGAGGAGATGGGGACCCTGCATCTGAGCCCAAGACTCACTGTGTTCTTTCTGTCCCAGGTGTCCTGTCCCAGGTGCAGCTGCAGGAGTCGGGACCAGGATTGGTGAAGCCCTCGCAGACCCTCTCCCTCACCTGCGCTGTGTCTGGGGGCTCAGTCACCAGCAGTTACTGGTAGAGCTGGATCTACCAGCCCCCGGGGAAGGGGCTGGAGTGGATTGGGGGCATATGGCATGATGAAGACACTAACTACAGCCCCTCGCTCAAGAGCAGAACCTCCATTTCCATAGACACTTCCAAGAACCAGTTCTCCCTGCAGCTGAGCTCTATGACAACTGAGGACACGGCCGTGTATTACTGTGCAAGAGACACAGTGAGGGGAAGTCAGTGTGAGCCCAGACACAAACCTTCCTGAGGAGACAGCAGGGCTGGGCTGCAGGGGGCGCTCAGGACCACAGACATGAGGACCAGCTCAGGAGCTGGGACCTGGGGGATACAGTCTCTGATGAACTGGTCAGTGGTTTTATTCTCCAGGAGTAACACCCTCCTCAAGGACTCACAGCCTCTCCCCTTTATGCCTTACATTTCCTTTCACACCACCCCTTAGAGCAGCGGTCCTCAATCTGTGGGTCGCGACCCCTTTGGAGGTCGAATGACCTTTTCACAGGGGTCGCCTAACACAATCAGAAAACACATTTATAATTACATATTGTTTTTGTGATTAATCATTATGCTTTAATTATGTTCAATTTGTAACAATGAAATTGGGGGTCACCACAACATGAGGAACTGTATTAAAGGGTCGCAGCATTAGGAAGGTTGAGAACCACTGCCTTGGAGGTAGTCACTTACTTCCTCTACCCCATTGATCAGTCAGAAGGAGCCCTTAATGTTTCCTTTGGTCCCTCCTCCAGGAGACATTGCCATGTTAAGGAGGCCATTGGGGAGGTCGTTGGGCACTGACCTGAAAGACGTTATTGCAGCCCCAGCAACCAATAAGCTCGGCTGTGCTAACAAAGGGAAAGTCTTCTGTCAGGAGATTCTGTTGGAAGAAACTCACAAGGGCTTTATTCTAATACAAAGGAGTGGGTAGAACTGGTCTGTATTTTGGATTTCTAGAGCCTAAGAAAATAACAACATCTGAAATGAATAATACATGGAGTAAGACTAACACTGCAGATTAAAGATAAATGAACTCCAAGAAGTCTAAGGAAACTCTCCAAAATGGAACACAGAATAAATTTTCCTCAAAATAGCCTGTGTCAGGAATGTAAGAGACA